>NW_015091198.1:654450-755151 GCF_001431845.1 Calidris pugnax | reverse complement strand
GACAGGGAGCTGTGCTGGCCCTGTACCAGCTTGGGCACAACAGCTTGCTTTTTTTTTTTTAAAAAAAAAAAAAAGCAGCATGCAAAGATATGGACACATCCGAGGTCTGAAACAGTGCTCTCTAAGGTCAGGTGCACATCTGGCCCTGTTCAGTCATAAAATTGTCAACACAATTAAACGTGTGTCCGAAAGGACGATCTGACCACCTCCATCCTCCTCTAAGTTCAAGGTAACTCCAAGCCCAGCTTCACCCCAAGAAGCACCCAGCTGCGTTGGGGCATACCAGACACTGAGCTATCAGCAAAGAGCCATTCTGAACACCCCAACCAGGAGAAAAAGAGTTCAAGAGAAGTTCACGGCTTATTAGCCTCTGGGGTATTCATCAGGAGACAGAAATCTATAGAAAATTAGGTTCATTAGGTGGCATTACACGTTTAGAGGGGGGCAAGATTTAAAGCAGTTTATTTAGAAACTGTCTCAGGGCTTCTGTGTACTGACACTGTTAATTACAGCTATTACTAGCACAGGGACTGTGTTAGGTGACGCTAATGAATACCTGCCTCTTGTAGGTGTGTGACTCACTGACTCTCCCTGCAGGGGGGAAGGCTGGCTGTAAGAGGATCTGTAAGCTACAGGAAAACTAGGATACCGGTTACCAGGAAACATTTTGGGCTGAAATTGAGCCACAGATTTTTTTTTCACAGCCAATCTCCGAGCAGAAGGAGACTGACCGTGCACTACCTGCTCTGACTTGCTTTGCTTCAGAATGGGAATACCTCCTTCCCCACCTGCTGCCTTCCCTTTTGGACCTGAAGTCTGAAAATGCTGGCCACAGCATTCAGTAAATGGATCCATCTCTACCCAGTTTCCCCGAAGGAGATGAGAAGCTCTGAAGAAGTCCCTCCTTAGAGCCAGCCACCACCTCCCTCTCCATCACTGGAATCGAAGTGAGCGATCCCAATGGGAAACCCACAACAAATGATCTTCAGAGAGCTGCAGAGAGTGATGGGTGCTCCGAGAAACAGCAGATACCTGAAACCTACCAGAACATCAAACCCGAGACCTGATAGCACATATTTACTGACCAGAACAAATCTAGACAAATCTATTACCATAAAGGTGGATTTAGAGAACAAATATCATGATACTGGGACTGCTAGATCAGAATAGACCTTGCAATTTTGCCTGGGTGTCCCAATTGCCGATGGTATAGACACTCCAGGTTTTAGGTCCTTCAAAAACATGACACCCAATGGTTTCCCAAAAAAATCACTTGCACATGAGCAATAGCAGAATCCATTATAAGGAAGGGGTAAAAGGGACCTTCACAGGGTAGCAAATGAAAGAACAGGGTCCTTTCAGCGCCTCTCAAAGTCCTTACATCACCTGTAAAGCACAATTTTATTGCTCAGTGTCAAAGATCCTGATCACTGCCACCCCAAACAGTTCACACAGCTAAGGAAACAAGTCTACACTCACGCTTGTGCACTGCTCATCCTGTAGACGTGCAAAGTGAATACAGGGTCAGGGTGAGCAATCAGCCATACCTACATGATGTTTTCATTGGTGATCACAGCCAATCCTCACACTGAACTTTAAAGACAAAGCATTAAGGATGCAAGTGCCCTAAGCAGAACTGCTTTAGTCATCGCAGCAAAGCAAAAGAAATCTGACTTGATGTCAGTCTTGTCCAGGGATCAAAATGTATCAAAGGCTCAACAAACCCTACTGTCTTCCAACATAACCTCATCACCAAAACAGAGTGCTTCATCCACCTCTCAGCAGCTTTCTGCCTGGTTTTCTTTGCTCCTGCCCACAGGTAGCCCTTACTGATCTCTTGCTCTCAATCAGGCCCACTCTCCAACCTCTTCTCTTTCATTTGCTGAGAAAGGAAGGATTCCCATTGCATTGGGGGTTGATATCTTACAGCCCACAAAGAGAAGAAAATGGCAAAATGTCACAGAGCATTGCTCCGTGCATTTCTGCAAAGAGTTGGGGCCCGATGCACAGAACCACTGATCTCTGCTCATTGCTCACGACAGAAAACAGCCACGAATCCCTGTGCGCAGGTCTCCTCCAGCTTCTTGCTTGTGGGACAGGGGCATCTAGTGGCTGAGGCCCCAAAAAGCAGGGTAAAGCCACAGCAACACAAGTCACAGCTACACTGCCATCAGGTTGGCAGTTGGTAGCTTAAGTGGGATGCTGCTGCTGCTGACACAGAGACAGATCATCACAAAACTGTTGGGCGATTAACTGCTCTACCCAGGCTAACCTTGCCATAAAGCAAAAGATAAGCACATAGCATCAGATGAAATTCTGCAATACTACCTCTCGTGCCTGATGCTCGGGCAGCATCCGAGCAAACACACGCGATGTCCCATAACACAGACTCCTAACTCCCAGAAGTCGGTGGCTCAGGCACCTCCCATGCACGACCACGGTGATGTCTTTTTCCTTGACAACAGCTTAACTGTATGAATAATCTCCTTCACCTTCAAATATTGCTGCAGTCATTTCAGTTGATGTCTGCACCTGCCCATTCACATCCATGAACACTGTTCAAGACTTTACAGACATCTACTACAGCCCTCTTTAGACGTCTCTTTTCCAGCCTGAGTAGTCCTAGCCTCACTGAGTCCCTGCACATAAATCATTCCACACAGATGATGAGCTTTTTTTTGGTGCCTGATCAGTTCTGTAACTTGTACCAGTTCTATCCTGTTTTGAGATGAGATCAGACCTAAACACATTATCTAAGATGCAGGTGAGCCACGCACATACATAATGGCATTCTTAGGTTGGTGCTCTTTTCCCTTCCTAGTAACAACTGACTTTCTTTTGCCTGCTAACGAGCAGTCAGCTGGTGTTTTCACAGACCCACCTACTACATCTCCGAGGTCAGCTCAGAGTCCACACAACTGTGTGTTTATATGGAGTCAGGTCTGGGTTTTAGTGAATACTCAGCTTAACATCTGGCCACCACAAGAAATGCAGCCAGGATATAAGTGAGCAGTGCCCCAGATATACTATCAATATCATCAGCTAGCTTAGTTCAGCTTCTGTGACCAATACTCAGGCCTTGATCTCTTCGTAGAGGCTGCTAAAAGAAAAACAATCAATGCCCTCTGCAACCACGCTTACTGAGAATTGGAAAAAAGAATCCATTAAAATAAGACACTTTTTCCCTCTTCTGGATATCCTTCTAAAATGAAAAATCTTACTGTTCTAATGCCCAGATATAATACTTCCTTTACCTTCCAAAAACAAGTCTACTTAGCTTCAGAATGGCACTAAGATCTTCAATCTCTTAATATAGGTTTGAGTTTTTCCTGGGATCAAATACAGTAAGCAATGGCTCTCATATTAAAGAATAGCAAAATTTCTAGAGTTACATCTGTTTTATACATAGCATTACAGCTGAAACAACATACGATATTCAAAATTGTTATATTAAAAGAGGAAAAGGACATCTTTGACTTTGATCTTTCATATGCCTTAGGACAGTTTGGACATCAGTCCTAAATACATAGTATCTTTAGCCATGCTGCTCCTGAATAAATAATTTGTAAGAGAGGCTAATAAATACAGCTGGGAAGCTCCTCATTTTTACTCTGTGCTGTCTGAAACCAACACAAAAAAAGAAACAAAAGAAAGGAGAGACAGGGAGATAAATGCCACAACTTGGATTACATCTCTTAACTACCCACAAAATTTTGTGTTGGAGTAGTTCTGTGAACACGCCGAGACATTCCTGGGGTGATTTGTCAGGAGATGAAACCTCCTACTGCCCAAGTGCTTTAGCAGTACAGTTTTCCAGGACATTCTCACACGCAGTGAGGATGACCATGTTCTGAGGAGCATTTCCACACACAGCCTCACAAATCCCCTTTTCTATCTGACAAGAGTATGAAGGACACCTTATCCTTGCTCATTGCCCTTCCTCGCATACAGCATGCGGTCACAAAGGCAGAACAAGCAACCCTCACATTTATTATTATGGGATTACTATGCCAAGCCCATCTGGTCCACAGCACGGAGGCCACTGTCTGAGGTTAATCCAACCCTGAGAGGAAGCTATGGAGAGGGGCAGATGCCAAACCACCATTTTGAAAAGGCCACTTGCAAGTCCACATCCACACTGTCCAACTTGGGCACCTGCTGACTGCAGATTAGCACTAGGTGAGATTACAGAATTGACGGATGCCTACAGCCAGTGAAGGATGGTGACCCCAGGAGGAGGTATCTCCTCTCAGGTAGGAGATGTTTCAGCAAGTCCTCAGGCAGAACGCCAAGTAGTCTGTAGGCAGCTCTAACATCTGGCAAAGATTTGTGATTCACATCCTCACTGGAAGGAGGAGGGAGCAGAAGCCCAGGCATCCTGAGGTTTTCTTCAGGGAGGACTGTGAAACATCAGCTTCATCCACGTAACTAGAGGACCCCCAGACGTGCTACCAGTCCAGTAGGGATGACCAACAGCCACAATTCAGTAAGGATCTGATATTCAAAATTGTCTTTTTGACAATGCTGTGGTGCAGAAAATATTACACACTGTTCTTTTCTCACAGGTAGAAAGATTTTGGGATGTCTTTTCAACCACTAATTGTGAGTCACTTCAGAAACAGATTTTTCTAGGGCTACCTGAGATGGGACTGCCAGGAAGGCTGCTGGAGTCCATCTTCTCACCATTTCCTCTTTCTACTCCGATAGCTGCTTCCACACAAAATTCATCTCTAGGTGTGTTCTCAACAGATTTGCTTTAATAGTCTTTTTTGTTTCAGTGAATGTAGCATCACCCTTTTCAGACAAAGTAAATGAACAGGCCCCCCACCCCCAAACACCCCCAAAGTGTTCCCATTGTAACAGGAACACAGAAGCAGCTTCCCTCTCAGGCTCATTTCATTCTTTCATTCCCTATTCTGCATGGGCAGGTTACTAAGGACCAATTATGAGTCACTTACCTGGACTCCAGATGACAGCCACAGTGAAACACTCTGGATTTATCCTGGGCAGCAACAGGTCCATCAATGCCTGAGTGATCATGACCACTTAGAAAATAACATCCCGAAACATAACTCCTTGGCAGGGTGGGTGAGAACAACAGGCAGGATAATTTAGGAGAAGCATCCTTATCTTTAAGTGATCTGGAAAAAAAAAACAAACAATATGGAAGGAATCAAAGACAACAGACAGACTAAAGCTGAAATGATGTGCCTTACACTGGAAGCTAACACTGAACTGTGCCTGGGGGAAGGAGAGCAGTGAATACTGTTTTGACCTGCAGATGGAAGGGAAGACCATAATACAGGGCTGTGAGTTTGGCCATAAGAAGAAGACCCCACGTTATTTTTGCTGATGCTAGAGCTGCCTCTCTGAATCCTAAGCTGCACGCTCCGTCTCCCTGCCTTGAATGCAAGGCAATGTTGACATGATTGAAATTCTCTAAACAAGGAAGAGCTGAGTGAAAAAGGAACTGAAAACAAAGGTAACTGGAATTCCCTCTTTTCTATTTCTCACCATCTCCTGCAATATTTTTTTTCTTTTCTTTGAGCTCTAATTTTACAGTTTATAATAAAGAATGAACACATAGTCTGAAAACCAGAATCCCTTATATGATATGATTGGCCCAAGCATGAATGCAGTGCCCTAGTGTATTCCTGTGAGTGTTATCAGTCACAGCCAAAAAAGTAAATTCTTACAGCAGGTATTTCCCCTAAACCCACCCAGACGGGTTCAGCTCCTACAAGGAGCAGCACCACTGCACTTAGATGTCTACAAGCCACCAAAAGCTTCAAGCTCAGCCACATTCATTTTTTGCTTCCCTGAGAGACACCCAGGCAAGCCTGCAGAGCTAGAAGTGCTGGGGAGCCCCAAAGCCACGTCCTGTTGTGCACTTCAGCCAGCCAGAACCCAAGCAGGGGGTCACAACCCACCTCAGGCCTATGGGGTCAGGAAGAGGGGAGCTGGGCACAGTGTTAACACCAGACAAGGCCTGGGTTCAGAAACACTGCACATGAGGACAATTTAACCAAATGAATGCTGCCCTTCAGCCAAAGGTACACAGCTGGCTGCACAGGGGCACACCACCACAGGATGACTGCAGGTAGACCCCCAACACCAGAGCACCACAGCTACGTGGCATTTGGGATGAAAAGTACTGCTCAGGCCTATGAATCATGGGGGACCTACCCCGTGTTCCCAGTGAAGATGGGGCTCAGCCAGCACAGGTGAGACACAGCAGCTCAGCAGAGGAAAAGGCAGAATCCATGTCCCTCATCCAGGCCCAGCCCCAGCAAGGAACTCCTGCTGCTGGAGGGGAGTAGGCCTCAAAATGTGCTCCTCGGACTGACCCTCTGCCACCGCCTCCACACCACACCCATGGGGCCACCAGCCCCACAGGGCCTGCAAGTCCCATAGGGCCAGGCTAACCGAACTACATAGGGCTCCTAAACACCACAGGGTGAGCCACATGGGACCCCTAAACCCTACAAGGCCAGCTGTAAGGGGCCCTAAACCCCACAGGGCTCCCTAAAGCACACAGAGCCAGCCATGTGGGACCCCTAAACCCCACAGTGCTCCTAAACACCAGAGAGCCCAGCACAAGGGGCCCCTAATTCCTACAAGACTCCCTGAACCCCACAAGGCCAGCTGCAATAGGCACTTAAACCCACAAGGGCAAAGCTGCACAGCTGCCAGGAGACCCCAAACTGTAGAGGGTTCCCTAAACCCCCCTAAGCCAGCTGCAATGGGTCCCTAAAGCCCACAGGGCTCCCTAAACCTCACAGGTGCAGCTGCCAGGGGACACCAAACCCCACAGGGCTCCCTAAACCCCAAGGGGTCAGTAAAAAAGGGGTCCCTAAATCACACAGGCCCAGCTGCAAGGACCCCCAAACCCAACAGGCTCCCTAAGCCCCACAGGTGCAGCTGCCAGGGGACCCCAAACTGTACAGGGCTCCCTAGGCCCACTTACCCCCCACCTCCAAGCCAGTCTGTGGGCCCCTAAACCCCACAGGGCTCCCTAAACCCCAAGGGGTCAGTAAAAAAGGGGTCCCTAAATCACACAGGCCCAGCTGCAAGGACCCCCAAACCCAACAGGCTCCCTAAGCCCCACAGGTGCAGCTGCCAGGGGACACCAAACCCCACAGGGCTCCCTAGGCCCACTTCCCCTTACTCCAAGCCAATTGCAAGGGGCCCCTAAACCCCACAGGGTCAGCAAAAAAGGGGTCCCTAAATCACACAGGGCCAGCTGCAAGGGCCCCTAAAGCCCACAGAGCTCCCTAAGTTCCACAGGCCCAGCTGCAAGGACCCCCAAGCCCCACAGGGCTCCCTAAATCCCATGGGCCCAGCTGCAAAGACCCCCTAAACCCCACAGGGCTCCCTAAACCCCACGCAGTCAGCAAAAAAAAGGGGTCCCTAAGTCCCACAGGCCCAGCTGCAAGGACCCCCAAACCCCACAGGGCTCCCTAAACCTCACAGGTGCAGCTGCCAGGGGACACCAAACCCCACAGGGCTCCCTAGGCCCACTTCCCCTCACCCCAAGCCAGCTGCAAGGGGCCCCTAAACCCCACAGGGCTCCCTAAATCCCACAGGGTCAGCAAAAAAGGGGTCCCCAAATCCCAAGGGCCCAGCTGCAAAGACCCCTAAACCCCACAGGGTCAGCAAAAAAGGGGGCCTTAAATCCCACAGGGCCAGCTGTAAGGACCCCCAAGCCCCACAGGGCTCCCTAAATCCCATGGGCCCAGCTGCAAGAACCTCCAAACCCCACAGGACTCCCTAAACCCCACAGGGTCAGCAAAAAAGGGGTCCCTAAGTCCCACAGGCCCAGCTGCAAGGATACCCAAACCCCACAGGGCTCCCTAAACCTCACAGGTGCAGCTGCCAGGGGACCCCAAACCCCTCAGGGCTCCCTAGGCCCTCTTCCCCCCCACCCAAAGCCAGCTGCAAGGGGCCCCTAAACCCCACAGGGTCAGCAAAAAAGGGGTCCCTAAGTCCCACAGGCCCAGCTGTAAGGACCCCCAAACCCCACAGGGCTCCCTAAACCTCACAGGTGCAGCTGCCAGGGGACACCAAACCCCACAGGGCTCCCTAGGCCCACCTCCCCCCCCGGCCCCAAGCCAGCTGCAAGGGGTCCCTAAACCCTACAATGCCAGCTTCAATGCGCCCCTAAATCCAAAAGGGGCTCTCTTAAGCCTACAGGGTCAGCCGAAAACGGCACCCAAACCCCACAGGGCCATCTGTCGGGTGCCTTTAACCCCAACCAAGCCCGCACAGGGCCCTCACGCCGCCCCAAAAGCCGCCCGTGCGGCGGGGCCTGGGAGCGGCGCGGCCGGTAACACCCACACCCGCTCCCTTCCGGGGCGGAACGGGGGCGGAGCGGAGCACAAGCGGGGAACGGCGGCACCATGATGGCGCAGCGGGCCCTTCCCAACCCCTACGCCGACTATGATAAGTCCCTGGCCACCGGCTACTTCGATGCTGCCGGGAGGGTGAGTGGGGCCGGGGTGAGGCGGCCGCGGCGGGAGCGGGCCTTTCCCGGGGTAGCGCGGAGGCCGAACCCGGAGAAGGGCCCTTCTCCCTCCCTGGCCGCGAAGCCAGGGCTGGGCACACAGGAGCCCAGCCCGGTCCTGAGGTACCTCAAGGGTTTCTAGCCCTGGTTGTGCTCCCTCTGGGTTCATCTCCGTCTTGGCAAGGCCCCAGCCCACCTGCCTGTCAGTGTTTCCCCTCAGGTTAATGAGGTTCTGCCTTTCTCCACAGCTGACCCCAGAATTCACACAGCGGGTGAACAACAAAATCAGGGAGCTGCTCCAGCAGATGGAGAGGGGCCTCAAGTCTGCGGACCCCCAGGACTGCACTGCCTACACCGGCTGGGCAGGTAGGGTGGGATGGGATGGAGTAGGAGCTCTCCAGAGCAGACTTCTAGATCAGGCCAAGGCAGGCCCTGGAGGTTTTTGGCTCTTTGAATGGTCACAGTAGAGCCGTGTCATGAATGGTGCTGCCTCTGCATGTTTTAATCCCTTAAAACGAGGAGCTATCGTTCTCGGGACTCACCGTTTTTGGAGCAGGTTTCAAGCTGCAGGGGGAAGATGACGGCATTGCAGGGCAGGATTGGATCTTCTCTTGGTTAACAGTGCCAGATTTACGCAACCAAGAAGGCCAACACCTGCTTGAGAGCAAACACGGGAATCATTGAAGGGGCTGGCTCCAAATCTGGCCATGGTGGGGATGGTGATGAGGGCTCTTGTGAAGGAGGCATATATGTTGTCGATTATTTACCTGCAAGGAGTCCTTGCATGTGGCAGTGGTGAGCTTATGGCTTAAGATAATGTCCGTCTCTTCTGTTTGGGCTGAATTTTATCTCTCGACGTTGTCTGATTGGCAGGTCGCTCCATTCCTGTTCCCCAGGTAGTGCCCCTCCACTTAGCCAGGGCTAGTTCTGCTCCAGTACCTGCTGGGAGGAGCAGAAATGCAAATGTGAGTATAACGAAGGATGGAAGCCTTCCTCACACTAACTCTTGCGTGCAAAGCTTTCAGGAGCTTGTCTTTCTTGCGCTCTGCGTTTTCCACCTGGTTTTCCTTCCCTGGGAGCATGCCCTGCCCTCCCCTCCCTATTCCTACGCACTGGAGCCAGGGAGGACACACCTTGCTTTGCCGCCTCATCCTTGGCTACTGCTGTGTGCTTTTGTCAGCTTTCCTGCCTTCTCTGCACCGTGCCAGGCTCTAGGGAGGCTCAACTAACCCTGGGGTAGTTGCAATTAATCTCATGCTTGCTGCAAGATTTTTTGCTGGTTTTTTTTTTTTTTTTGGCAATACACTACAGTTCTAAGTGGCAACTTTCTACATTATTATTGGGGTGTGGCTGCCTTCCTCATGCTTGGACGCTATGGTACCTGATGCTCTCCTCATGCTTGGACGCTATGGTACCTGATGCCAACGGCTTGTTTGGGAGAGCAGTGTTCATTGTGTTGTCGCTAAACTAACGTTGCAGCTTGATGACAGCGATGCCAGAAATGCCTACTTAAAAATTTTAGTAAGGTAGACAGGCAGTGAGAACACTCTAGAGCAGTTCATAAGAAATGCTAGGGTGCCAGTATTAAATTCCAGCGTGGGAGAACATTGATTTCATCAGTTGCTGCCTGGCAGCACTCTGCTGGTGCCGCCTGTGAATTTATGCGTTTTTGTTCAGTGCTGGCTGATTTCACCTTGGGAAAGAGGTTCAGTCTTCCAGTCTTTGAGACCCTGCTCTGAGGTTCCTCAGATGAAAAGCATTCCATCTGTAAAGGTGGTCTTCAGTCGTGAGGGTGCTGCTTGGCACGATGGAAGAGTCTACCTCTGGCCAGAATAATTCAGGGGGATAAAGCAGGAGGACAACTAGGTCATATTAGGAGTACTCTGAAAGTCTGTGGAGAGAAGGTAACCACCTTTCCTCAGAGACAGTGTTCCCTTCCTTAGGGTGGCCTTAAGGAGGTGTATGTTGGAAAGTGGCTGCAGCTGTGAAACAGTGTTGAGAGCTCTGGTAGGATTTCAGTTCATTTTTATTTGGGAGGAAGCTTCTCAAGAGAGATTCTTCTTTTCCTCCCAGGCATCATTCCTCACTGGGCACACAACCTTCTCGCCTCAGCTAATAGGATTAGAAAAAACCCGTGGACAGATTTCTTGCAGGTCACAGCCAGCAAAGTGAAGTTTGCAGATAATGCACTGTCTCTTTGTTACCCTCCCTTCTTTTCTAATTCTAGCTATATTAATTTATTCAGTGCTGGTTTCCAGAGACAAAATTAATTGGGCCAAGAGCAGCTTTTTCCTGTAATTGCTTATGTAGAAAAGGCTTGTTGAGTATCTTCTCATGTAAATCATTGCCCAGCAGTCTGAAATCAGCCCGCACTCTTGTGGCCGCTAATAAGAGAGATTTGAAATGTGGCTCTCTTAGCGCAAACTCTGCGTGAAATGTAACGTACTCGAGTGTACTACATTACACTCAGTACTACACAGCATATGCTGGCATTTTCCTTTGGTGCCTGTTTCTTTCCCAACACACTTGACAGAGCCCTGTTCCCCCGGTCTGCATTTCTGCCAGGGAAGCCACAGCTTCTCATCATGTGAAGCTGGAGCAGAGGGAGAGAGGGCTTGCATTTTCATCTCAGAGGCAGTGAAAACATACTTTGGATCAAGATTATTCAGCGAACGGCTGAGTGCCCTCAAAACACATTTGAATTGGCTTGTTACAGTTTCATTCAGTTCCCCTTAGAGACCAGGGTCCCGTAGGCAACACCTGGTACGTGCCTGGGTATAGACCAGACTCGGCTGTTGTGTTCTGTCTTGTCTTTTAATCAGTTTAGCTTGACTGCTGTAAGAGCCTTTGTGGTCTTAATCTGTTTCATTGGTATCAGAGTGTTGACGGAGGGAAGGTGAACTGCCGTAAGCTAATTCTGAATTGGAAGCAGTTCAAATCCTGGCAGAGGTACAACTGCCTCATCCATTTTCAAATAGATTAGCATGAGGATGCCGAAGAGTACGTGTACGTGTGTGTTGGTATTTCTCACAGTGCAAGAAGCCTTGCTCCAAAGACTACCTCGGCTGGGAGCATAGATGATGGAAAGGGAATGGAAGGAGACTGACTTCACTCCTGTCACGTTTTAGCTGACCGCAGAAGCTAGGGAGCTCCTGAGTCCAGAGCCTGCTGGGCTGTTGTGTCCTTCCAAGATTACAAGGTGATCTGCCACCTGAAACGGTATATAAGGGAAAGATTTCCTTTCCTCTGCAAGCCTTCTCTTCTCTAACAATGTCATAGTCAGGGCTTTAAGGCTTGAGGGCCTGTGAAACAGACTGGTGAGTCCAGCTGGCCAGCCTCACCCACAGCTTTTGGCTGGCCCGTTGGTGAGTAGAGAGAGGAGGAGCAGGGCCGAGTTGCCTTTTGAAAGGACTCTTCAAAAGACACATCAGATGAAAGAAAAGTCATTTGAGCCTGGATGGAAATTCTGACCATACTGGTTCAGGAAAAAGACCTTCTGGAAAAACACCTTTCATTCACTTTAGTGCAGTATCTTAGTTTTAACCTCAGAACACAGAGAACTCGCATCTCCTTAAGAGAGTTCTGTTCAAAAAACCAGAAATCCTCAGATAATCCCTACAGAGTGAGAGGCAGTGAGGCTGCATTTGATGAGGGAGAATAGAGTGCTTTGTGTCGCCCGCATAAACCACATTCCTGCCAAGTGCTTGGTGGGTAGTTTTTGTGAATTCTTCATTCTTGGAGATAGTATTTGACTGGACGAGGCTTAGAGCAATGGGATGTACAGTTGAAGATGGCTTTACTTTCAGAGAGTTGGATCAAATCACCTCCACAGATCCACTCTGACCTACCCTGTTGTAGGATTCTGCGATGGGATAGTATGTATCTTTGGTTTGGATTGGGCTGGATTTTTGTTTGGGGCTTTTTTTGGGGTAAAGCTTCTTTTGCAAAAGCTTTCTTACCAAGGTTTTAAGGCTGGAGAATCTGAAGCATCCTGAGAAATGCCCCATGTCCTACAGTGCATTAGGAAGGCAAGCTGCAGTAAAATGCACCTCTGGCTTCCCAGCCAGTTCTGAACATGGGGTGATGCAGCCCTCTGAAGAAGGTGTCTCACTGTCCCATTCAGCATGGCTTTGGCATACATGTGTGAGTGCAAGACAACATCCCATGCGTCTGCACCAGAAAAGATGCTTATTATCCTTTAAGCTGGGCAGTAAAGCTACGCCACCCCCTCTCTAACTTTTGCCCCGTGCCTCACTCATTAAAATGACATCAGGTTTCTCACTAGAAACCATCAGGCTCCATCGCTGTGTGCAGAGATAGGATCTGCTTCTTCCCTCTGTGTTTGACATCCTGCTTTGAGGGTGCTGGCTGACTTACTTCCCTGGGTCAACGCAAGATCTCCGAGCTCTTTATTACTGTAGAGGGCAAGTTTGGAACTGGTCCAGATAAGGTCAAGAAATCTCCTCTTATGGCAACAGAATGCCCTTTGTGAAAGGACCAAGTTGCAGCTCGGGTCCCGGTGGACAAGGAGGCATGTTCAGAACAGTCTAATGCACATCCCTGCTGGTGCTGTCAGCAAGGGGAGCTGACACCGAGCACTGCTTCCTCTCACTTTCATCCACTCTGAATTATTCAGTGTGAAGGGGAAGCTTGGTTTCACTGCTGCTGTTCTCCTGCCAGCAGAACTGTTTGCAACAGTAGTGCAATCCAACATGCAGAACGAGTCTAAACTTGCAGGGAAGTTGAGCCACAGCTTTACTTTTCTTTGATCAGCAGAATGGTCCTGTGGATGAGAGATCCTTTCAGCCTGCTGCAGTGCTTTAGCTCTCAAGCAAGAACTTTTCTGGTATCTCCAGCAATATCTGCACTATTGGCAGCAGTAGTGGCTAAAGTCAGGGCCATCAGCACTAGCCAACCTGTGCAAACAATTCCATTTCTGCTGTGTACATTTAGGTCTCCTCTTCAGCCCTACTGAAAAGAAATCTCTAATGCAAAGCACCCCTCTGTATCTACAATACTGCTCGTATGGATTGGCAAGAGGAGAGAGATGTTGTCTACTGTCCTACTGAAGATGTTCAATAAACAGGCTTTGTGAGACACATGCAGAATTTATTTTTGCCTCCTGATGCCCTGCAGTGAGCAAGCATCTTGGGCATTAATGCTCCAGTTTATTGGCTTCCTGTGCACTAGAGATGGCAGTTTCAGTCAACAGAGCCCTGCTAAAGGATATGCTATTGTTAGCACATGTGTTCACTGCACCATCAAGTGATGTCTGATGCATTCTCCATCACATGTGGCTGTGCAGCAGGTCTTAACACTGCAAGGAGCAGAAAACTTTGAAATCTGTAGAAACTCCAATAGTAACCAATAAACAGAACAAACCCCAAACATCTAAGAATTCAGTCCTAACAGTCATCTTAGCGTGGTAGTTATGGACATAATTAGGGTGGGATGATGGCAGTGGGAATAGAAGCTACTTACAGGGCAAGAAGTTGTATATGAAAGCAGATAAGTCAAGAGTACAAGTTGTGCTCAGACAGTTATCAGGCCTATTAAAGTCTAGAAACTGTGCTAGCTGCTAAATAAATCAAGGGTAGTCACTTGGCATTTGCTAGGTGGAAGAGGAAGGTTCTCCTTTAAAGAAAGGCTTCATATCCACATCCTTATAGAATTGAGTGATGGTACTGTACATCTGAACTCTCTCTGGAAATACTAACACTGAACTGCTTAAAGAGAGGACAAGGTTATTACCTGCAGCAGGAAATGGAAATTTGCCCTTAATATACATGTGGAATTGAATTGTCTGTAGCACGAAGGTTTGGAGATTACCCATGCAAAATGAGAAAACGATCTAAATTTAAAATTGTCCTCAGTACCATGGAAAATAATTTTGCAGCATGCTTGCACCTGCCTCACCACATCAAAATCTGCAGAGATTGGCTCTATTAATTTAGGCTTAAATGCAGAACCTGAGTTGTCTTAGATATGGTTACTGGTAAGGGGAGAAATAAGCTTTCCTCAAAGTGTTGTAGGTCAGTAGCTTTCTTGAGTGCATGTTTGGGGATGCCAAGGATGGTTCAAATGTGGCAGACCTTTCAGACACAGACTTGCTTAGGACTCCTCAGTTACCTACTAAAAACTCAAGGAGCTGGTTGAATGCAGGGCAGACAGAGGCAAAGGACAGAAATTGATGTGACTTCTTACCTAGGGGAGTTGTTTCTGTAGCTGGTCAGCCCACTGAAAACCTCCAGGGAGGACCACGCAGCTTTTTCCAGCGTTCCAGGTAGCTGTTTATGTTTCAGATAAGGGCTGATCTTATGAATGGTGTGCTGCAGAGCAGAGTTGGGCAGCCCCTTTCTTTTCTAGGGTGCACCAGGCCCTGGTGTAGGGTTTGGGACCTGCTCAGCAGCAGGAGATGACATCCAGGGAGCTGTAACATCCTCGCTGGTGCTTCCCAGTGGGAGAGAATACCCCAGGAAAAAAAAAAAAGGCAAAAAAAGGGCCAAGTAGGATGTCTTAAGGGTGCTGCTTCTCAATGCTGATGATGTGTCCCTTTTTTTAAAAGCTAATCCAAGGTAACTGACCCAGCCCTTACCTCTTGGCATGGGAAAAAATAATTGAAATAGGGTAACAACTGAGCACTGCTCTGCCACAAGTACCATTTTGCTTAAAGGTGATTGTGGGGTTTTTTTCCTCCACTGTCTAGCAACAGTCCTAGGTACACTTGATATATTTAGGTGGGTTTGTCTAAGTCAAATTTTTTACTCCTTGCTACTAAAATTGTGTGTAACCTGTGTCTCAAAAGCTTTGCTGTCCTCCAGGACCTCCTGGGTCAGACACTGTTGTTTGTCTTGACCTGCAGTTCACTTATGAGCAACATCAGGTACAAGGAGGTCCCAAAGGAGGAGAAACAGCTGTGGATGCTGCAGCTATGGGTTATGGCCCTGGATGGGCCTGAGAAGCCTATCTAGAAGGCTTATGCCCTAGAAGAGGCTGAGGTTTTTTAGGTTGGGAAGGGTAATGGGAAGGGTAAGCTTTTCTGGTGGGAGCAATCTTTGTGTTCCTTTTGCAGGCATTGCTTTGCTGTATTTGCACCTGTATGATGTGTATGGAGACCCAGCCTACCTTCAGGTGGCCCACGAGTACGTGAAGAAGAGCCTGAGCTGTCTGACAAGACGATCCATCACTTTCTTGTGTGGAGATGCCGGGCCCCTGGCAGTGGCTGCTGTCGTCTACCACAAACTGCAGAACCAGAAGCAGTCAGAAGACTGCATCACTCGGTAAAGTGCATGGTTACATCTTTGACCTAATGGTCCTCTTGTTCATAGAGCTAGTCTAGGCTTGTACCGGGCACTCTCCACCAAGCCTGAATACATTTTCTTGCAGACTTGCTTGAGAGATGATCCAGGAGCTTAGCAAGGCAGTGCAGACTTGTTCTGCCCTGGGGGAAGAGCTCTCATAAGGACAGACGCGCCTGCCTGCAGGCTGGGGAGCAAGGAAGTTGTTCAGCTGGTATTGCCATCTTAAAAATAATTTCGATAAGCACAGGAAGAAAAAAAAATGCCAAAATTAAAAAAGAAACCCAGAAGGTGAGGTCTGCTGGTTTTTTTTCAGAACCCTTAAATTTAGCTTTACAGTCATTTTGATGAAAAGGAGAAATGTGGCAGGATTATTAGATTAATTTTGTCACTTGCTTCCACTTGCTATTTGACTTTGACTTAAGCCCGAGATTGACAGCATCCCTTTCAACTGCTGAGTGCAGCTGGTTATGATTCATTTATTTCTATTTCCTGCTTTTCCTCAACTGTTTTCAAATGTATTTTTGTTGGGTACTTAAGACAAGAAAAGGACAAACAAGCAGTGCTACAGTCAGATCAGCATGTGGTAGAGGAAGGAAAAGAATGAAGGAGAAGCAGTTGCAAGCTTTGCTTGCTTGAGGGAGATCAGTTTTGAGAAGGTGAGAAAGAGCCCTGCAAAGATTTTTCCACTTATGCCTGGTCAGCACAAAACCAAGACAAAACTCCTGACTCTTTGTAGCGACACCGACTGCCCTTAAACAGCCATGAGCAAGTGATTCATAATATCAATTAAAAAAGCCATGGGTGGGAATCCAGGGAGGTGCCCGTATGGTTTGGAGCCAAGTTCCTGCTCCCTTAACTAAGAATAGCTTCTGGTTTACATGGATACCATCAGTCTGAACACAGAACTCTCTTTTATATTCTTGAAATAATCTGTCTTTTAGGTTTTGCTTAATACTGTGTCCAAGTGGTGAATCTCACTATGCTTAATGTATTTGCTAACAAAAAGGGAACTAATCTGCCAAACAGTAGTGGCCAGTTGGGGTGAATGCGTAAGCCCCAAGTTGTGAAAAATCCCGAATTCATGGGTTTTTGCTGTAGCTTTTCTCTCCCCATATCCCTCCTGTTTTGTGGCAGGATGGAAACTCATGATTAATTCTGCACTGCCATCTAATGGCATAATAAAGGCAGAGCCCTGGAAGTTGGTTTCTTCATACATCTGAGAGGAGGAGAAAAGAAAAATGTGGATTTCTGGAAGGAACAGTTATACTGTCCTTACTCTGCCACCAATTCCCAGAGCAGTTAGCCTGACCATGCTACCTCTGAAAAGCGAGTATTTCTTTGAGAAATAGCTCCCTTAATCGAAACTCTTAAGTGGATTTTGAGCATGCTGTTTAGTTATGGAACAGTTGCTAAGTTATGGAGTGTGAGTGCATAGAAAGTGCACTTCTACTACAGCTGTGGAAAAGGAGGTCCTTTCTCCATTTTGTTCTCAGTCTTTTAAAGCATCCTCATCTTTACAGAGCTCAAGGAGAGAATCCATCAGCCAGGTTTTACCTGCAGTGGAAGAGACAGAATATTGCTTTTTCTTAGCTCCTTGCTCGTAGCCTAAATGAGTTCAGGACCAAAAAAAAATGCTTTTATGCTCTGGAGAGACTTAACGTTTCAGGGCAGCCCATTTTCCAGGAGCCTGTGAAAACCTGAGCCGTGTTCCAGGAGTCCTCTTTTCCCTGCCATTTCCCACCAATTTAGAAGGTCAAAGATTTCCTTTAGAGCCAGTGGTATAAAAAGATCCCATGTTGCTCTACCGCTGTTTTGCTCTCCCTCTGTCCAGAAACTACTGATTTTTGACAGTTGAGGCAATAGGCTGATAGGTGAGCAGGACTGGCTCTTCCTTTCAGGGACCTCGATTTACCCCCTCACACCTGAGAAGTGCCTTCTGCATACAATTAGTCCAGCATCACCCCAGGCATGTCTTGCCGCACACATGCCATGCAGCCCTGCCCCACACTTTAAAAACAAGAGAAACTGCTGGCAGGCTTCCTCCCCTGATTATCCTGGCTGGGAAAGTAGCTAGAGGTAGAAGTAGTAATGCATAAGGAGCAAGAATAGTAGCTCCAGCTGCTCCTGATTTCCCCACAAGAAGAAGATTTCACATCCAGACAGCGGAAAATCCCCACTGTGGGTATTACTGTTTATCTGCCCATCCATTCCTTCCCTGACATCTCAGAGCTGAACATCACCCACCAGCATCTCTCCTGACCAGCCCACTGCTGGGCAGAATCCTTGTGTCAAAACACCATTTTCCTCCTTGGAAACCATCCTCTTCATCTGTTTTTCTTCTACATGGGGCCAGGAGACATGAGGAGGCAGCGGGGCTTTCCTTTCACCCCACGCAGCTGAGGGAGGGACCCCTGCTTGGAGAGGGACTCATAGTCTTGGATGTAAAGTCTGTCTCTTGGGTTTAATCTGCAAAAAATCTTCCCCGTGGAGCAATGCACATCTCAAGCAGTATGTGAGGAGACGGGGCCAGGCCACCTTGAGACACTGCTCTTTCCTTTCTCCTTCAATATCCCTGCTCACTTTGAGTCCAGTGCCAAGGGAAAGTTTCCTGCCATGGGGAGTCACAGCCCAGCATCTTCGCTCTGCTCTGAGGGTACTCTGGACATTTGGTTGCTTCTTTCCTTTGTAACACATTGTTCTGCCCAGGAGCAAAGGCTGCCAAAGCACCTTTTCTGCTCCTCACGCTGCTGTGACAGGGAAGCCCTGCACACGTACACCTCTCCTGGCTGGTTTCTTCACCTTCTCCCTGTTGCCACCACAGCAGGAAGCAGCTGAGAGAACAGCCGTGAAGCCACTTCTGCTGGTATTTTAAAAAGTGATGACATTTTTCAGATTGCTGTCTCGGGGTGAACAGAAGAATAAAGCCAAAACAAGTCACATCCCTGCTTGTGATGAGAGGCAAAACCAAAGAGGTGTCGAGAGTGAATTGGGCTACAAAGCCCCAGTGTGAAGAGCTGTCAGTCTCTGTTTGCGCTAGAGGAATATCACCAACTTTGCAACACTAGATAAAGTGTTACTAGATATTAGAGAAAAAGCAAAGAAAATATCTGACTCCAGCAGACCTCTGGCTCTCCGCTTCTGCCTGGTGCCAGCCAGGCTGTCCTCAGTGTGGGGTTGCACCACGGACAGCCCACAGCACTCAATGCTCTGCTGAGCTGCCCTCACCACCGGTCAGCTCTCCCTAGAGGAGATTTCTTACATGTGCCACGGAGGCTTGATGTTAAACAACATTTCCAGCTCTTCCTCCCCAATTTTTAGCTGGATTTTTAGCTCATGGTGGCACCGCTTTCTCCACCGACAGCGTGCACCCAGGCCACTCGCAGACATGGAGAGAAAGGGGCTTTTCTATCAGGACTTCTGAGATTTTTCCACATACCATCAGCACTAGTTTGACCTTCCAGCATTCCTTGAGCAGCCGAAGTAAACAGATACCAGTTTAGTTTGAAAATAGTCCTTTTTGGCAGAGGGTCTGCCACGCCAACAGCATCACAGGGGGGTAATGGTGGGCAGCCTTTCCTAAGCAGTCACCAGCTTTATGCTGACCGTTTCCTATAGCCCAGGTTTCCCCACAAGTAGCTTTCCCAGAGCTGGTGCTCAAAACCAAGCACATAGTGTAACTGCCTTGTAAAGAGCTGAGCAGACTAAAGCAATAACCCAAAACAAAAAGCAGAGGGGGAAGAGGGATTCTCCACCTTGCATAGCTGGAATGCTGAGACCCAGAAACTGGCCTGACATCTCCTGGGGTGCAGGCAGCATGAAGGAACAAGTCATGGTTTTGAGCTCCAGTCTCACTGCTTGGTTACGTGGCTGAGTGTCCTCTAATTTCCCCCGTGTGAATTTTTCTTTGTAGTTTGCTCCATCTCCACAAGCTTGACCCACGAGTGCCAGATGAACTGCTGTACGGGCGCATGGGCTATCTCTATGCACTGGTATTTGTGAACAAGCACTTCGGAGAGGAAAAGATCCCTCTAAGTCACATTCAGCAGGTACTGTGGCTTCTGCTGATTTGTTAGCTGTCTCTTCCTGTGCAGCTTAACTTTGGGCAGGTAAAAATCAATACTAGATGTAGAGAATTCTGGCAGTGAGGGAGAAACCACATCATGGTATCCCCGCTGCTCTTCTTCCAAAGGGACAGAGCACCACATGCTCTCCTGCCATCCACATAAATCCATATCCACTGGCATACATTTCATTCCCTCACACTCTTCCCTCTGCTTGGGCAGAAAACAGCTATTGTTCTGTGTCAGGATGCTCACGGTGCTGTGTCCAAGAGAGCAGCACTTCCCTCACCTGCATCTGTTCCTATCCACAGGTCTGTGAAGCAGTTGTGGCCTCAGGAGAGAACTTGGCTAAAAGGAGGAACTTCACAGCAAAGAGCCCACTGATGTATGAGTGGTACCAGGAGTACTATGTAGGTGCAGCCCATGGCTTGGCTGGGATTTATTACTATCTCATGCAGGTAAGGAGGGGAAGGGCCTTTAGCAGCTGTTTCATGTTTCTTTGGACAAGGGGGAGCATCTTCTCTCTCCTCATTCCTGATTTGAATTGGTTCTTGGTGATGTCAAGCTGGACAAGATCCCTTGTCTGATGGACTTACTCCTGTATTTGGTCACGTATCCCCACTTCTAAAGGTTTTCTCCGAGTCTGTGAGATTGAATTTCCCACCTCCATGGAGATTTGTAGAGGAATGTGACCTGCATTCTACCAGCAGTTTCACATAATGAAGCCCTGGAAGTCAGCTGGGTCTGAGCTTCCCCCTCTTGAGTTAATTGCTTAAAAAGTATTCCTACATGTTGGCATCTGTGGGCTTCCTGCATTTTTGAGGTGGTTACTTGGAGCAATCTCAGATCATTACAGAGTGAGAATTGCTGTAGGAAAAGCATGGTGAAAGACATTGTGTTCATAATAGGAAAGTGGGAAATGCTTTTTTTTTCCCATATCAGGGCCTAAATGTGAAAGAAGTGGGACTTTTTACTTTGAGAAAACAGCCAAGCTCTGTAGTGCCTGAAGTAGGCAAAGCAAGACAAGAGGTTGGGAGCTACAGAGCCCCTTTGCTTTGATGTGCTTTCTCACAATTTTGCACAACTCACTGGAGCTCTGGGAATATTCCCTTCCCTGGCTCTGAAATGAGGGTCATAATTCCCCTATGTGGGTCACTTTGTGTATAAATTTACAGTGCTTAAGCTCTTAGAAAAATAACAGCAATAAACAACGTTGCATTTTCAAAGCATTAAGGGCACCCACTAGGCAAGAGAGATTATTTTAACGTAGCAGTTCATAGAAACAGATGATACCTTTTATTACACCCAACTCTCGCAGCAGGTGGAAAAAAAAAGCCACCAGGTTTCAAGTGCTTCTGCTTTCCTTCAGGACTCTCAAAGTTCAAGCCCATATACAGGATAAGTGCAGTTCCTGTGAATATAACCCTCTTCTGTCACTCAGAGAGGAAGGGGTAGTTGGTGGTTTTTAAGGAGGAAGAGATTTAGCAAGAGGAGGATGCGAGGTGATTATTGCCCAGGAGTACAGAACAGCTAATTTGGAGCAGGGGAGACAGCAGTGTGCCATGAGCCCAAATTTGCACCAAGTTCCTGAGCTTGTTCCCGGGCTGATGTTTTAAATAATTTTAAGTGTAAGTCCCCTACAAAATACTGCATGGGCTTCATGCTTCTCTGCCACATGAAGTACAAGGAGCCTGGATCAGTCAAGCATGATGCACAAAAAAACCTTGGGGGAAGCAAACAAGAGAAATTTGGAGAGAAGAACATTGGCCTTTTATCTCTAATGGTTTTACAGCACAAGTATTGATTTTTAATTTTCAAGTTATCAACTTGGGAACAGCGTAATCCTTAGGTGGGAGTGCTCATTGCAGTCTGCCATGGGAAATTACAACTGCACAGATTTCATGTCAGGCAGTGCCATTGGAAGAGGACACTGAAGCCACTCCCTTGCTTCTGAGGTCAGTGGTGAAGTCACCCCCTTGGAAATACCCAGCAACATCTGTGAAAATGCAGCATCACAGCTTGCCAGCTGGGCTGGCTCAGTAGCTCAGAGCTGAGATGTTCTAGGTGCTAGGAATCATTCCTGCTATTCATCCTTAATACTGATTTTAGACAATTTATCTCTTTACTCCAGCTCTGGGTACCTGAAAATATTCCTACTCAACTTCAGGAAAAGAAGCAGCAAGCCCTATTCCTTAGAGAGCTGAGTGACACGTTAGGGGGCAGCTTTCATTTCTGAGGCTGCAAGAGTATGACTGGAAATAAGTCCCTGCCAAAGGGCAGAGCAGCCTGGGGCCAAGTGGGTACTTGTGATGTGTGAAAGCCTGGACCAAAGAAATGACTTCATTTACAAGGAGCAAGAGGGAACATGGCCATAGCTGGCTTTGTTTCCACCTTTCAGGCAGATCTTGGGCCTCTTGGGGAGAGGCAGAATGGTAATTCTTCCTGGTTTAATGCTTTCTTTTCTCTTAGCCTGGCCTTGGAGTGAGCCAAGTAAAACTGCACAACACAGTCAAACCCAGCGTGGACTACGTCTGCCAGCTCAAGTTCCCATCTGGCAATTACCCTCCCTGCATCGATGACAACAGAGACCTACTCGTCCACTGGTGCCATGGGGCACCAGGTGTCATCTACATGCTTGTCCAGGCCTACAAGGTACCAGAAATCTTACAAAGACCCTTTGGGGGGCCCTA
Source organism: Calidris pugnax (assembly GCF_001431845.1). Lineage (NCBI taxonomy): Eukaryota > Metazoa > Chordata > Aves > Charadriiformes > Scolopacidae > Calidris > Calidris pugnax. Next base: position 732,596 of record NW_015091198.1, on the reverse strand, counting down.
AATGTGGAAAAACCCCCCTGCCCGAGAGTAGGGTGGCTTGTTACAATGAAATCACTCCCCAGGGACCGCTGACTGAAGCGGAAATTAGTCTTCTAAATTTTCTTTTCTGAAAATACCTATCAGCTCTGTGGTGACTGATGGTGACAACTAGTTGTGTGTGAAGTAATGGTCATACAGCCCTATTCATCATATCAAAAAAAAAAACAAAAACATCCTCCTTCAAAGTAGACGGCAAAGTCACAGCATTAAAACTTCAATAGGAGAGAAAGTAATTAACCCAAGCCTCCCCACTCACACAGGGATGCTTTTTGTGTGGAGGAAATTGCCTCGGCAAGAGGGAATATTTCTTGTCTCTGCAGGTCTTTGGGGAACAGCAGTACCTAAACGATGCCCTGCAGTGTGCAGAAGTGATCTGGCAGTATGGGTTGCTGAAGAAAGGCTACGGGCTGTGCCACGGGACAGCTGGCAACGCTTACGGCTTCCTAGCACTCTACAACCTCACTCAGAACATGAAATACCTGTACAGGGCCTGCAAGGTGAGAGCCTGTGTAAGGAAGGGAGAGGGGGATTATTCACTTCTGCCTTCGATGTCACCGCCTTTGCCTTTGAAACCTAATTTCTAGTGTGGCAGAGATGCAGCTAGATCTGACCAGAGCAGTCCTTCAGCAGCGCAGTCACTTGTCTGACAGTCTGCACAGAAGGGATATCCTGCAGAAGCCTTGGTCTGCAAGGGATAACCTGGGTGTGGTATTTATTTCCTATATATTAGGATCTGTCTTTAACAAAATTTGAACATTTTTTTTATTCCTCTTTTTTCAGTTTGCAGAGTGGTGTTTGAGCTATGGTCAACATGGGTGCCGGACTCCAGACACGCCATTCTCTCTCTTTGAAGGTAGCCTCCATCTCTATGCTTTTGTTTTGCTCCTGGATCTGAGCTAGTCCAGCACCAAGGAGAACTTCACACTCCACTGAAGTCTTTGCAAAGCTCAGTGTAGAGGATGGGAAAGAAATTGTATTCACTGCTTTTACCCTTTCCCAGAAGCAGTCTTCTTGTAGCACAGGCTCATATCTTAGCTGGAGCATCTTGTCCTCTTGGGCTTCCTGCATGGATTCCACCCACAGGTCTCAAGGGGAATTATTTAATGGGTACAGGCCAAAGTTTACCTTATGGTAATTCATAGCCTGGCTTCTCAGACAGTCTCTTTTCTGTGCATTTTTAAGGATTAAAGTCCTTCATGGGCTTTCCACTTCAATTCCAAAGGTGAGTGAGGAACAAATGAGGCTGCTTGTGTAGGCCTTGGTGGCTCCTGCTACTGGTCCCCATAAAATCTGCCATCATCAGGTATTACTGAAAGAGCCAGTTCCTCACCTAATGTAAATCTTTCAAGCTTTGCTGCAGGCCAAGGAAGAAGGGCAGTTATATCAGTGAGGATCTGAGGCAGCAGTGTCACTGGGTCCAAAATTTTGCAAAGATATTCATATTGTTAAACCTGTGGACAGGTAAAGCAGGAGGGAGGGAACTGGAGGGGGGAAGACCCATCATGTTTTCCCAGGTGCTTTTCAACATTTGATTAACTTCAAAATGCTTTCCCCCATCTTGAAGTACCTTAGTTGCTTGGGAAACCTGAGTTCAGACCTTGGAAATTATTTAGGTCCTTCTGAAAATGTTTTCCTTTCTTCTGTCTTCATGACTCATTCACCCCCTGGATAGCTGATAAAATGGGTGCCCAAAGGGAATCTTTCTGAAGCACGTTGTGTTTTCTTATCCTCAGGAATGGCTGGAACGATTTACTTCCTTGCGGACCTGCTGGTGCCAACCAAGGCCAAGTTCCCTGCATTTGAACTCTAAATCGGAGCGTGGCAGTTTCCTGCCTGAATCCTTCTGCACTTGGAATAGCAGTTCAAAGCTGCTTTCTCCTTCTTCCAAACTCATCGTTGTTCACCTAACTGAACGTAAATCCATCCTCCTGAGGGCATGCTGAGGTCTCTAATATTTCTAGTCATCTCATCGCATTGTTTCCATTTAAAAGATAGAATGTAGATTTTGCTGGTGTCTCCTAAAAACACAGGGCTGCAGGTGGGAGCAGGGAGAAAATGTACAGTATTTTGTTGGCTATAGAGTTTTGCTATTTTCTGTATCCCATTTCCTGGGAGGAAGTTTTCTATTGAATGTAACTTTGGCCATTTAGTTATTTATATTTTTTTTGTGCTGATAAATAGTTGCAGGAATTTAGTTGCCTTTTGGAAAACAAAAGATGAAAAACTGAGACTATTGCCCTGCTTTTAAGTTGCTTTTAAGTGTTTTCTCTCTGAGCACCCAGGGAGTGGGCAGTTCGGTAGCTGGGCTGCTCCACATGAAGTGAATGTGATGGACTGTGGAGTCTTTCTATATGTTTCTTTTAATGTCAGAGAGCGAGTGGCACAGCTGGAACTGACATGCCAAAGCCTTGTCCTGAATTTCCACCTATCTGCTTTAATGGCAAAGGCTATGTATAGCTCTTTTGTGCATTTTTTTCCAGTGACAGACAAATAATCCGCTAGCTTTTGTGTTTATTTGCCACTTATGCTAAACTTTGCAAAAGTCCATTGGTCATCGAATGGAAAACTCCAATCTAGAAGTGAGCTAAGCATGCTTGCTGCTGTAGTCTCTTCTGTTTAGCTTTGCAAGTTTATTTTGCGGTCTTTATTTGAAATAACGTAGGAATATTATAGGTGTTAGGTGGTGCCAGGCCCACCAGCAGCAGCATGGGGAAAGAAATATATTCCACTGAGTTCTGTCAGTGTTTAACCTATTGCCTGTATAGATGCTCCATATGTGCTTTGTTTTATAAGCTTTCCTGAACTTGGATAATTTGAGTCACTCGTTTGCCTTGTTACTGCTTGTTGTGGTTTGATACGCAACCACACATCTACCCAGCTGGAAAATCTGCCCTAGGTTAAAGAGCTTTGACCTGTCAAGCAGACCAGATACTTGCAAGGGGTAAACCTGCTTTTCCGTCCTTTAAAATCTGCTTTTCCGTCCAGCTGATGCTGCGATAATTTGCGGCAATTTGACCATCCAGCTGATGCTGCGATAATTTGCGGCAATGAGGGACCTGCCCCTGTAAACCACTTCCTTAGCACCGAGCAGGAGCTAAACGCTGAGTGCAGTGAAAGCTACTGATCCTGTACTGCTTTGTGCTGCTTGAGGGCAGCTCCTCAGCCTGCACAGAAGTGGACGTGGGTTTTGACCTGTTAAGGGCCTGGTTGCCGAGTGCCTCAGGCCACCTAAGACCAGGTGAGCAGCTGCAGGGCATCCTGGGCAACCTCCAAGGCAGCATGTTCCTGCAGCAGAGGTAGGAGGAGAACCAAATCCAGCACACTAACCCAGCTAGCTCACGTGTGCCTGAACGCAAGGCAGCCACAGCGGCGTAGGCAAGACCCTCAAGAACCTCCTAGGTGAGCTGTTCCAGCAAAGAGTAGAAACCATTCCTGGAAGGCTGCCCGTTTCCTCACAGCCTGGCCTCCTGCTGCTCTCACACGTTTCTGGAAGTTCATCAAAAGACAGCCTGAAGCCCAGAGAAACTGCTTTGGGGTAGGCATCCCTGTCAGAAGCCTCAAGCTCATGGAGACTCAGCGTTGGTCATCGTTCACAGGGCCTAAACTGTGACTGGAGGTGGAGGGTGGTGACTGGGAAGGAGGAAGCACAGTTCTGAGAGCAGGATTTGGCTAGTCCAACAGCTTAGGGGTGGGATCCTGTAGTACATGAGGCCTGCTGTAAGTTACCTCCCAGCCTGGCTGGTGCGATGGCACTGTAGGGACACTGCTCTGAGCCTGGTTTTCTCCTGGGTGTTGCTTCTCTAAAGGAGATGGTTTGGTGCAGCCTGGTGTCATGGCAGCATCACATCCCAGGGTTCGTACAGGGACTGGTGTACAACTGCTGAGTGCAGCACTGTTTAATAAAAAGGCTGAAATGAAAAAGCTCTGTTTGTTTGGTTTTTTTTTTACTTTTTGCTTTGTGAGCAGGATTCATGTCTGAAGAGATCAAGATATGCTACACCAGCCACTACAGTGGCTCCTGGTGGCTCACTGGCCTCCCACTCACCCTCAGTATTTCACATTTTTCCCTGTCTCCAGTCCATCGAGGCAAATCCTGTGCTTTCTTTCATAGGCTGTGTTTTTCTCCCAGGACATCCTTTTGCAGCACTGTCTCCATTCAAGGCCATGTCCTCCCTGCTGTGGCTTCCATTGGAGACACAGTCTTGCAGATCAGTCTTAATTGCACCAAAATATGCCTGTGTGTGGCACTGGCCACCAGAAAGAGGATGTAGATAGATCCTCCCAAAAAAGCACCCTCCTCCCCTATGGAAGGAGGAACAGGCTGCCTCTGGGAGGCTGTGACTGTCTAGCACCAGAGTCTTTAAGATGTGACTCTGAGGGATGGTGTGGCTAAAGGTGATCCTGCCCTCCAGCACAAGCATAAATCAGGCTGCTTGAGGTCTGCCTGATTTTCTACCATTTTCATTTCTGTAAAGGTTTGTGGTAAAGCTTTTTAGGGAGGGAGGCCAGCAATTGGGATGGGAAAGAAGCATGGTGCAGAGTTTCTCTGGTTGCCCTTCCTTTCTCAAGCAGGTGTGTGGTGCTTCCACCTCTCTCCGTGCTGAGCAGAGGGAGCAGCAGCAAGACAGAGCCTGGAAACACACAACTGCTCCTGCTTCCACAAGCTACTGAGAGGGACTCTATCAGGAGTGTGGGCGTTTAACACTTGGTGATGGTTTTGTTTGTTCGTGGCGGTGTTCTGTTTTGAAAAAGTCAAGGGCCTTACGCCCCCAATAAGTAAGTAAAAAGCATTTCTGAGACCAGAAGTCCTGCTCCAGAACAGCTAGGTTCTAGCACATACAGCTGCTTTGTTGGAAGATACTTTTTTTTTTTTTAATTAATTTTTTACATTGGGAAGAACAACAGAGGTTTCTCACATCTTCCTGCCCAGAATGACCGAGCTTTTTGGTCAAGCATCCCCCACATCCCTTTAGTTGCACCTGGGAAAGAAACCTGAACCAAAGGCCAGTACCCAGAGCAGGAAATCTAAACCCCAGGAGCTACAACTCGCAATGTTTGGAAGTCTCTGAAGACAAAATCCAAGAGGGCAGGGGGCATCAGATCTGCCCAAAATAAGCAGCTGAGGAAACACGCTGGAACCCCGCTAGGCTTGTCCCTGGCAGGGGACCATAAAAAAGACATAGAGGTGCTGGAGCGTTGCCAGAGAAGAGAAACAAAGATGGTGAGGGGTCTGGAGCACAAGTCTCATGAGGAGAGGCTGAGGGAGCTGGGGTTGTTCAGCCTGGAGAAGAGGAGGCTGAGGGGAGACCTTATTGCTCTCTACAACTACCTGAAAGGAGGGTGTAGAGAGGTGGGGGTCGGTCTCTTCTCTCAAGTCACAGGCGACAGGACGAGAGGAAATGGCCTCAAGTTACACCAGGGGAGGTTCAGGCTGGATATTAGGAAAAATTTTTTCACCAAAAGGGTTATCAGCCATTGGAATGGGCTGCCCAGGGAGGGGGTTGAGGCACCATCCCTGGAGGTGTTCAAAAGACGGGTTGATGTAGTGCTGGGAGGTATGGTTTAGTGATGGTGTTGCTTTTTGTTTGTTGTGCAGGTGTTTATTTTTGTCAAAACTGGGGTGACGGTTGAACAAGATGATCTTTAAGGTCCCTTCCAACCTAGAAGATTCTGTGATTCTGTGATCTGGCTTGGGGACACCCTGTGTGGAGTGGTGGGTGGAGGTGGCCTCAAAGCGGCTGTGTGCCCCCAGCAGGTGGCAATGCAGCCTGAGAGCAGCAGCCACCCCACCGCTGCCAAGCAGAGGCTCCCACCAACCTAGAAGATTCTGTGTGATTCTGTGATCTGGCTTGGGGCACCCTGTGTGGAATGGTGGGTGGAGGTGGCCTCAAAGCGGCTGTGTGCCCCCAGCAGGTGGCAATGCAGCCTGAGAGGAGCGGCCACCCCACCGCTGCCAAGCAGAGGCTCCCACCCTCAGCTGCTGCATCCTACCTGGAGGGAGCTGGGATTCAGCTCTTGGTCAGCCCTGGGAGGTGTGACAAATGTGGGAGCCCTTCAGAGGTTCATGGCCTCAAAGTGAGTAATACACACCCTCCAAAATAAAACAAAAAGCACATCTTTCCCAATCCTGCCTGAAGCCACCCAAGCTCTTCCACAAGCTCCCGCACCCTCAGCTGCTGCATCCTACCTGGAGGGAACTGGGATTCAGGTCTTGGTCAGCCCTGGGAAAGTCACTCAGACCAAAAAGCCCACACAGATGAGATTATATTTGTGCACCGTATGGGGTGGCAGAGGTGTGACAAATGTGGGAGCCCTTCAGAGGTGCGTGGCCTCAAAGCTAAACACACCCTCCAAAGCTAAACAAAAAGCACATCTTTCCCAATCCTGCCTGAAGCCACCCAAGCTCCTCCACAAGCTCCTGCAGGGGAGGACAAATCCTCATGCTCTTCAGGAAAAGCTCCACATCTTGAGCAAAACCACTCTATGCCTCCCCACATCACTTTTACGCAAGTTTTGATCTTTCCCAATCCTGCCTGAAGCCACCCAAGCTCTTCCACAAGCTCCCGCAGGGGAGGACAAATCCTCATGCTCTTCAGCCACACGGGCAGGTTTTCAAGGAAAAGCTCCACATCTTGAGCAAAAACACTCTATGCCTCCCCACATCACTTTTACAGAAGTTTTACCACCAACTGCTCCCAACTCCCAGGAGCCAGAGAGCCAATAACCCCTTTCCCCACAAGGCTGCCCTTGGCTCTGTGAAGTCTCCTGCACTGAACGTGCCTCCACTAGAACACCACAGGGCTTGGGGGCATCCCAAAAGGGCAAAAGCATCAAGAAAATCCAGCTGGGCACACGTGTAAGGGTACTAAGGCTCACCACTGAGACATTTTGATGGCAAGGGAAAAACCAAGCCTAGGTAGGGCTGAAATGGCTCCAGCAGATAGGCTTGCAGTGCTGTCCCCATTGGGACATGAAGCCAACAGGACCAGAGCAGCCTTGGGTCTCCTTGACCCTGCTGACGGACAGTCTTGGGAGTTTTCAGGCAACCCCTTGTTTCAGCCACATGTGGGGATGGAGGAGCAGAGAACTGGGCCCCATGGAGTGGGGGGTTTCAGACCAGTGGGTTTTCCCAGGTTTTTGGGGGGATCCCTGTGCACAGTGGGGTGCAATGTTAGCATCCAAACTCACTCTCAACGCAGCAGGAAGCGGATAACTAAGTTCAAACCTGCATAGACCCACAACCCCAAATTCAGTACCGTAGCTGGTGGGGATGGACACTGCAGCATCTGTATAGCTGAGCCTTTCAACTTAGCAAGCATAGTTCATTAACCTTGGCAAACAGGTAAACATGGATTTCCAGACTACGGCTGAAACTGAAAGCGTCGCTTGATTGACTGTTTTCCCTGAATCAACACAGCTTATACCTTCTGCTTTTTTTGTTTGTTTGTTTTGTTTTTCCTCCTTACCTTTGCTTTTCTTGGTGGCAGTAATGTTCTGGAAAAATTGTCTATGTGGGCCAGATCCTGAGCTGTGTAAAGCCCACAGAGTTAAGCTGATTTAGAGCAGTTTAGGACCCAGCCCTTCTGCAACAGCTGAATATAGGAGTCAGGGGGAGTTTAATTAACTTGGAATAGTTGATCAAATGTCAGTTCTAGCTAATAAACCTGTTTGTGCCTGACCTTAACAGCAAGTGTTGGCATATTAATTAAAGGATCCCAGCAAGATATGACAGGTAGTTTTTTGTTCTGGGTTTTGTTTGGGAGGGGTTTTTTGCTTCTTCTTTTGGAAAGAAGCAGCAAAATCTTTCATCATTCAGGACACCCCTCATCGAGCTTCATCTTACCATGAGCTAGAACCACCACTCTCCCTTTAACACAAACTTATTTCCAGTCCTCCTGTACCTCTTGTCTTTGCCAAAGATTACAAATATCACTTCATACCAGCTGGGCTTCAGAGAGCTCCTTCCCAGCTCTGGAGCAAGGATCAGGGATGCTGCTACCACAAAAGTGACGTTGCTTGGCTTGGGTGATGCTCTGCAAGCCCAGCGAGGAGATGAGGGGCTCACCACTCCGATGGCCATGCTGGCACTACCGTGAACGTGGCATTTGGTGTCTGGGGATGAGCATTGCCCACCATCCTGGTACCACCCCTTTGGCACAACTGACCTTTGGAAGCTGGATGAGCGTGAAGATCTCTGCCGGCCTGGCTGGGTGCAATGCACGGCTGCTCTGAGACCCGAAGAGGACCATCATATCTTTACATCCTGCATGATTTTTGCTGTTTCATAATCCAAACCACTCCCTCAAAAGCTGTTGGGGAAAAGCAGAACAAAACAGCTCTTAATACAGCTGCTGATTCAAGACAAGAGCCCACTATGGTGGTTCCTCCTGTTTCCTCCTGCAGCAGAGCTGCCTGAAGACACTTTTGTTTCTTATCTCTTTCCCCCATTCACTCTCACCCACTTGTTTCTGTCTCCATGCTGCCTTTATTGGGGAAGGAGGGTGGTGGCTTTTACTCTGGATCATTTCACAAACGCAGTTTGTGGCATCACAGCAAGGGGAAATCAAAATGCAATGTGGGAGGAGGGCAAAACCAGCTTAGCACAAGGCAACCTCTGCCCTCCCTGCTGCTCATGGGGAGGAAGCATTTGAGCGCAGCCCAGGACCACCCAAGAACAACCTCATCCCCAATATTTGGGCAATCTAGATGCTAAGAGTTGCCAGCAAAAAGGGGGAGAAGAGGATTAAATTCTCTTGCATGTAGCCATCAACTCCAGAAGCACAAGAGCCATTTGGTTTTGCCGCCCTCTGTGCTGGACAGGACACTTTGCAGCCACTCTTCACCCTCAAACACCATGCATCCCCTCTGCTTCCCCCAGAAAGTGAGAGACAGCAAATTGGCCCAAAAAGTACAATAGATCCTGTAATGAATGGTCACCCTCGAAACCTGTGGATGACAGCACACTGCTCTGCTTCCTCTGCAGCAAGCAAGGGAGAAGGTGCAGGGGCGGTGCTAAAACCAACTTGAAAGCCTTAAGAAGGGAAAAAAAGAGAGGCTGGCTGTGGGGAGCCATTTAACTTCCCTCTCCTCAGGGCTGGGGAATTTCTCGCTGGCAGGACAACGCGTGTCGGGCAGCCCTTGCGACAAGCTCGTTCTGCAGCCGTTGCATTTTGCTGCAGCATTTGCAGTGATCTCAGGCAGTAACCGAATCCACTGGTAGTACTTCTCCATCCATAAATCCCATTGGAGCCGGGCCCATAAATAGCTCCGCCACAGTCTGCAGCTGCATACAGGGCAGCAGCAAATGTCCACATAACGGCTGTCGGCTCTAATCAGATTAATTGAGGAGTTGATCATATTTCCACCATTTGGCCGAGTTTTATTATAGCTACCCCTCCCTTAAGGATGCCCCCCACTGGTAAAGGGGAGACCACGGTAGTGCCAAAATAGCTACCCCTCCCTTAAGGATGCCCCCCACTGGTAAAGGGGAGACCACAGTAGTGCCAAACAGCTTCACAGAATCACGGAATTGTTGGAGTTAGAAGGGACCTTCTAGAGACCATCCAATCCCACTCCCCTGCCAAAGCAGGGCTGCCCAGAGCACATCACTCAGGACGGCATCCAGGAGGGGCTTGAAGATCTCCAGAGAAGGGGACTCCACACCCTCCCTGGGCAGCCTCTGCCAGGGCTCTGCCACCCTCACCCCAAAGAAGTTCTTCCTCACATTGGAGTGGAACTTCCCATGTTCCAGCTTGTGCCCGTTGCCCCTCGTCCTGTCACTGGGAACCACTGAAAAGAGTCTGGCTCCTTCCTCCCTCAACCCACCCTTTAGATACTTATAAGCATTGAGAAGGTCTCCCCTCAGCCTTCTCTTCTCCAGGCTAAAGAGCCCCAGCTCTCTCAGCCTTTCCTCATCAGGGAGATGCTCCAATCCCTCCATCATCTTTGTTGCCCTACACTGGACTCTTTCCGGTAGTTCCCTGCCTCTCTTGAACTGGGGAGCCCAGAACTGGAGGCAGTATTCCAGTTGTGGCCTCACCAGTGCAGAGTGACTTGCAGGGGCAACCCAAAGCACCCCTTAGTTGCAGAGGTTTGCCCTATTCCCAGAAGCTTTTTGGAGCCTTTTGGTAGCACTTTGCTCTGTCACCAAGGGGCTCCTCATCCGTACTGATACTCTCAGTAGTGGATTGTGAAGTGATTGATCGGATTTTTACAAGTGGCTGAGAAAAATAAGAGAGACCTCAGTAGAGGTCTATGTTTAAGAGACTGCAAGAAGGTCACTATGAACCACAAACAGTGGATGAGAGCATACCCTCCATCCAGTGATACCCTTGTTAGGAATTTGTAGCTCATTTATCGCTGTGGGAAAGAGGACAAACCCCAACTGGGTGGCAGCTGCAGTGGGTCACATTTAGGTGAAAGCCACACCAAGATACAGCACAGCAGTTTCCAGAATAGTGTCCACCATCCCACCAGCCTGTAGTGCTTAATATTTACAAGCCTGACATTTATCTGCAAGAAGCTGGACTCTGGATCAGAACTGGGAAATTGCCAATAGAAGCATTTGGGAACTCCCTGGTGGTTCATCACCACAGAGGATAAATTCCAAGGTGTTTATAGCACCCAAAGCTGGGAAATATCCCATTCCAGCAGGGCTGACCCCCTGCTTTACAAGCATATGGAGAAGACAGAGCCTGATGTAGGGCTCCCAGATTAGTACAGGGTTTTGGGAGCACACAGACCCTTTTTAAAACAGGATAATCATCTTCCATTATCTTTCCCCCTCTCTTTTGTTATCTTCACAATACCAATAGTTCAAATTCCCTGGGTTTCATCAGCAATAATCTCATTCATTCACTCCAATAACCACTTAGCCTTCCACTGAATAGTCTATGCATTCAAGTGTTAAATTACTGCCTTGCAAAACCAGGGAGCAATGATATTAGCACTTACTTCCCATACCCCTGATTTGTGTCAGGCGATATCAGCGCGGGGGAAATAAAAGAGACATTCTCTGTAACGAGAGAAAAATGGCCTGACATCCTTTCCTTGCTTTTCTCACTTTAAGATTTAAATACAATATGTGCTTTATAATCAGACGGCCTGATTTGGGACCCTTCCCAGCTGCATTTTCACAAAACCTATAGGAAGATGACCACCTTCCTACACTGTGGTCCTTCTTCCTAATTTTGCTGGAATAGTTCAAAAGAGGCAGAAATATCACTGGGAGAAAAAAGAAATATGGACAAGCAAGGCAAATCCTTAAGCATCAACTTCTTAGCAATATAGACCAAGAAGAGTGAACCATATTACTCAGAGTATAGACGTTGCAGCCAAACTATTAGGTTAGCAAATGGATTAAATACACCTGAACATAAGTCTTTAATGATCCATGTGCAGCTTGGATCTTCCTTAGAAAAAATGAGAAATAAATTCCCCAATGAATTACACCATTTGTAAAAAGAAAACCCCGCTGCATTACTAGTCTTGACACATTTTCTGCTGTACAAAAAGTTCATGCCATGCCCATACAGACAGAGCTGAGCCCTTTAATAATTTCAGAAAATGGAAGTTTCATATGCCATCCTGCCACCAGTTCTGATCTAAGCACAAGATGCAGCATCTACACTGAACAGATTGGTTTTCAGGTGTGCTCCACCACCTGTCTCTTCTGTCTGTTCAGCTCAGGACACTGCCTCCGCGCCACTTCTAAAGGCAACTTTGGGAGCTCCACTATGAACTCAGAGAAAACTTCCATCCACTTGGGACTATCACAGGGTTGGACTCAAGCCTACAAAGTCTCTACGTGACACCCTGGCAATTCTCTAAACACCACAATTTCATCAAAAGGGAAGAAACTTAGAGAACAGGGGCTGGAGGGGATGTTTGAAAGCTGCTCAGATCAGACAGTTTATTCCAGTGGACATGCTTTGCCTTGGACCGGGACTCAGCAGACAAATCTTTCTCTCTCTGCAACTGCCAAGCTGGTCCTCCTCCAACAAGTCATTTGGCTGCTCTCTGTTTTGGTTTTCTCCCATTTCTTTTGCTCATTTTCCAGCACCTGAGGCAGGGTTTCTCATTATTTCTCGGTGTAGCACATCACATAGGGACCCCTGTTAGAGCTTGAAATCTGAAGATGCTTCTTTTGCATTTACTATACTGTAAATAGGAACATTTTTACAGCACTTTTAAAATGTTCAAAAGGTGCTGAGGAAGAAATAAGTGCCTAAAAAACCAAATGTACAAATACAGAACTGAAAGCAAAGCAAAATTAATACTATGTTTCCAACATTATGCCTTCCAGGTCTTGTGAGAGAATATCTGGGGGGAAAAAGGTCTTTACAGAAGTGCTTTATTTCCCAGACAAAGGAACATCTGAATGATTTCTCCTCTTATTAACCCATTATCATCATGCTCACAGTCCACCAGCAACTAAACTGTCATTAGTTCTTCAAAAGGACCATGAAAGTTTGAGGTACTTCACCTAAGTGCTGGAAAGGTCATTTGCCTGCATGGAAACCGAGTTATAATGAAGTGTACCACATTTGCTGGCCAAGACTGTCAGAGAGCTATTAAAAACAGCAGGGATCTCTTGGCCATCTATTCTACAGCAGGCCAGGCACCCCAAGAGCTCCAGTAGCTATTGGGCACATTTTTTTCATCTCCAGCTAAATCACTGGACATAACCCTTAGACATGACCCAGGGTTGGGAGCCTTGCATGGACACAGCTTTAGGGCTGGGAGAAAAGATAACATGGAGAGAAAAATCCAACTGGTAGTTTGCAATGCTTTTGAGAAGGTGAAAAGCTCCATCCCTCAAGAACATAAAAAGGTGGGAAGAAATGCACACACAAAAGATGATTATCTTTTGACCCTGAAACAGGGAGCTGGAAACCACACTGAATTGTAATCCTCTTAAAGTGAACTGGAAGTAGATACTCAAAACAGGATGCATTTCTGTCCAACCTGTTCTAGGTGAGCCTGCTTTGGCAGGGGGGTTGGACTAGGTGATCTCCAGAGGTCCCTTTCAACCCCTACCATTCTGTGATTCTGTAATTCTGTAATAAAATTCCCCATATCTTTGCTTTCCAGAGGGGTTAAGCACTTTCTGTTTTGTCTATGACAGCACTGGGATGGGAATTTACGTCCCATGATGTGGCCACTGCGCAGACATGTCCTATCTCCAGAGCTCAGAAAGGAAAGGTGTGCCAGACCCCTGTTAAAACTGTTCCCATCAACTCAGCATCCAAGGATTTGGACGTCATACCATTTCAATGTGCTGGGTACCAAAATCCTATTTGTAGGAATTTTCCTATCTCTCCCTATGCCTTGAACACACTTCCCAGATTGCCTGGCTGTATTTATGTCTTTGCTTTTATCCTCCTCATACCATTGTTTCCCATTAAGTTCTTTTTCTCCTTAATTTGAACCCTAATCATGCAACACACCATGTACAGCGTACTACACGTTCTTGTGGCCCCAGAGACATCATTAGAAGCAGACTTAGCTATCGCTTGCGCTTTAAAAACCCATCTGTAGTAACGGATTTTCAAAGTGAAGCGAGTTGAAACACCTTGATTTGGAGGATGTTCAGCTTAAAAATCCATGAGAGGCGGCTGCTTTTTTTTTTATAAAGAGCAGAGTGTTCATCACTTTCTGAAAACCCAAAATTGGTCTCTGAAAATCACTTGTGACTACTGAAATCCTTGGCCAATAAATAATAATTATCATCCTCATTACTGAGCAAAGGATGACAGGGAAAGTGGGTCTGCATCAGAGCACACGGAAGGGAAGAGCAACCCTCAGAGGCCGCTGAAGCTGCCACCAACATGTTCCTCCTGGCAGATGTCATCTTATCCCAAGAGCTGCCGCTGCCACTTTCTGCTGGACCATTTTCTTCAGCTGTCTAATCCTGAGCTGCAGCTCTGGCAGGCGCAGGGCTCCTCTCCTGGTGAGCAGGCAGATCACGAGAGGGGGTGTTCACAACTATGCTATGGGTTTGGGTTTCTCCTTGCCTTTGAAGGGACGGGACCGTGAAACAAAACACACTTGTCGAGCTAATTAGGAATTAGGGAATGTCAGTTCTGAAGTCTACTGTGAAGAAAGCAGATCTGCTAAATTAGATGCGCTGGGAGTGGGGGTAAGGTGCTTTTCAGCATTCACCACCCTCAGGTAGGGAAGCAAATGTATTAAATATTAAAGTCCACAGCAGACTGAGAGACTGGATTGTGGTTCTTCTTTAAATACTGTTAAAATGATAAAAAAGCCATAAAAAATCCTTGTGGAAATGGAACCTTTCAGAAGAGGAGATAAAAATTTTGCCTCAAACGTAATGGCAACAAAAGGGAACTGTAAGAAGTTTTAAACAAAAAAGAAAAAGAAAAAAGAAGTCATGCAAAGAGAAGATGGCAGGGATTGCATCCACACTGGAAGCTTCCTTGGGGATTTCTCTACAGTGATGCTCTAAAGGAGCATAAGGCCCATCTAATTTTAGAAAAGACTGAGAGTCTCAAATGATTTCAGATCACAAAAGGTACAAATGGGAGAGAGATGCTCACAAATCCAAAAGCAGCGGGCACAAAAATGACATTCCAGCCTCAAAACTCACAGGCTGGTAGCTATGGCATTATTAACTGTCCCCTCTCCTCAAGCTATCCTATAAAAGCTGGGCTAAACAGGAACAGTGTGGTGAGTAGGACTCAGGAGGTGATTGCCCCCCTGTACTTGGCACTGGTGAGGCCCCACCTCGAGGGCTGTATCCAGTTTTGGGCCCCTTACCACAAAAAAGACATTGAGGGGCTGGAGCGGGTCCAGAGAAGGGCAACGGAGCTGGTGTGGGGTCTGGAGAATAAGTCTGGAGAATAAGGACCGGCTAAGGGAGCTGGGGTTATTCAGCCAGGAGAAAAGGAGGCTGAGGGGAGACCTTATCACTCTACAACTCCCTGAAAGGAGGGCGTAGAGAGGCAGGGGTCAGTCTCTTCTCGCAAGTCACAGGCAATAAGACAAGAGGAAATGGCCTCAAGTTGCACCAGGGGAGGTTCAGGTTGGATATTAGGAAAAAATTTTGGACTGAAAGGGTTATGCTGAAGCTGCCACCAACATGTTCCTCCTGGCAGATGTCATCTTATCCCAAGAGCTGCCGCTGCCACTTTCTGCTGGACCATTTTCTTCAGCTGTCTAATCCTGAGCTGCAGCTCTGGCAGGCGCAGGGCTCCTCTCCTGGTGAGCAGGCAGATCACGAGAGGGGGTGTTCACAACTATGCTATGGGTTTGGGTTTCTCTTTCCCTTTGAAGGGACGGGACCGTGAAACAAAACACACTTGTCGAGTTAATTAAGAATTAGGGAATGTCAGTTCTGAAGTCTACTGTGAAGAAAGCAGATCTGCTAAATTAGATGCGCTGGGAGTGGGGGTAAGGTGCTTTTCAGCATTCACCACCCTCAGGTAGGGAAGCAAATGTATTAAATATTAAAGTCCACAGCAGACTGAGAGACTGGATTGTGGTTCTTCTTTAAATACTGTTAAAATGATAAAAAAGCCATAAAAAATCCTTGTGGAAATGGAACCTTTCAGAAGAGGAGATAAAAATTTTGCCTCAAACGTAATGGCAACAAAAGGGAACTGTAAGAAGTTTTAAACAAAAAAGAAAAAGAAAAAAGAAGTCATGCAAAGAGAAGATGGCAGGGATTGCATCCACACTGGAAGCTTCCTTGGGGATTTCTCTACAGTGATGCTCTAAAGGAGCATAAGGCCCATCTAATTTTAGAAAAGACTGAGAGTCTCAAATGATTTCAGATCACAAAAGGTACAAATGGGAGAGAGATGCTCACAAATCCAAAAGCAGCGGGCACAAAAATGACATTCCAGCCTCAAAACTCACAGGCTGGTAGCTATGGCATTATTAACTGTCCCCTCTCCTCAAGCTATCCTATAAAAGCTGGGCTAAACAGGAACAGTGTGGTGAGTAGGACTCAGGAGGTGATTGCCCCCCTGTACTTGGCACTGGTGAGGCCCCACCTCGAGGGCTGTATCCAGTTTTGGGCCCCTTACCACAAAAAAGACATTGAGGGGCTGGAGCGGGTCCAGAGAAGGGCAACGGAGCTGGTGTGGGGTCTGGAGAATAAGTCTGGAGAATAAGGACCGGCTAAGGGAGCTGGGGTTATTCAGCCAGGAGAAAAGGAGGCTGAGGGGAGACCTTATCACTCTACAACTCCCTGAAAGGAGGGCGTAGAGAGGCAGGGGTCAGTCTCTTCTCGCAAGTCACAGGCAATAAGACAAGAGGAAATGGCCTCAAGTTGCACCAGGGGAGGTTCAGGTTGGATATTAGGAAAAAATTTTGGACTGAAAGGGTTATTAAGCCTTGGAATGGGCTGCCCAAGGAAGTGATTGAGGTACCATCCCTGGAGGTGTTCACAATACGGGTTGACATAGTGATTAGAGACATGGTTTAGTGATGGTTTTTGTCAGAGTTAGGTTGATGGTTGGACTGGATGATCTTAAAGGTCCCTTCCAACCTAGACAATTCTATGATTCTAAACCGACATTCAACTCAGGAACAGGGAGAAGGGAGGTCCTGGCAGCAGGTTGCAAACGCGATACCACTTCCCACCTCTTGGGAGACACATCCAACAAGCTGACGGGTCCACCCATAACCACAGACAGATTTCCAAATGTCTTGATTACCAGATCCCTCAATTTTCCCAATATGACTTCACATAATAAGAAACGTGTATGCTCATTGCAGGGAACAGCATTGAAGCCAGGAGATCGTACCTTTTTATATAGCTGCTATACAAATGCTAAGTCCTCAAAAGTTTATAATTTAATTCTAAGCAATCTCCTTTGCCCCTGCCAATTCATTTAAGACCAATAAGAGAAGAATTGATAAAACATTTTCATCAATCATTATCTGTAACATTCACAAGGACAAATCAAAACACACACAAGAAATGATTTCACAACAGTTTCTGAAGGAAGAGCACTGGCTTGTGTTCACTGCAGCACGTACAGTTTCATGTTATTGCCAGTTAAAATATTCAAACATTCAGTTAAATTGTTTACTTTAGACATCTACCAGGAAAAACAACCCAGCTCCAGGCGCCCCACAGGGGATCAGCCACAAAACACATCATCGATAAAGAGGAGCCAAAAAGACACATTCAGCAGTACCCACCAGGCAGAAATGCTCCACAGCAACAGACACCTGGAGACAACACAGCTACGTGGATCCCACATCCATAGCATGACTCCTGCCATGGATCATCCTATGATCCTCCCAAGGAGGCTAATGCTATGACAAGGCATTTGGGATCACAAAGGCAGAGGAAGCTCCTTTGTGGTGAAGCCAACGTCATTTCATTTTATCATAACAGTTGCAAAACACTACTGGAGTTCTGCTCTCTTGGGACACTACAGATGCCACAGACCACTTCTGAAATAGCAGATAAATACCAGTGTTTCATTTCTACATGAGAGATTAAAAACATATCTGAATTTTGTAAAAATTGTGTAAAAAACACTAAATACCTTCATGGATAACACTGTTGTACAAATACAGAAAAAGAATTACTACAAAACACACCTGAATTTCAAAATCACTTCCATTTTGTGGAAATCTCTTATATTCTTTGGCAAAAGCCTTTACCAAAGCTATTTACTTTACAATTTTTTTAAAAAATATTTGCTTAAAACTAATGATGAACTTGTTATTGCAAAAGTTTTCTGCTAGCATCGCATTCTGAGAGTCAGACAAACCAGGAAGTATATAAAAATACTATGCGGTCTACTTGTTAATCAAGACCACCTAGATTTTAAGTTATGAATAGTCACATTTACTCATATTTGACAAACCCAGAAATTAAAAGTCACTTGCCAAAATGAACGAGTAAAAACTGTTTCATGTGACCAATGTCAAACAGAAAGGGTGGCACAACTAATTTAAAGAAGTCATGAGGCTGGAATTTGTGTCAGGTGACTCTTGAGTGGCAGCATCACCTTCCAGGATGAGATCTCCCACAGAGCCCCCAAAACCACAGAAGTGGTGACTTCTTCCACTGTACTCACCACTGTCCTTGCTACTAACATTCATCCAAATCAGCTTTGGCACTTAGGGTCCAGCTGCACATGCTGTTCCTACTTCTAAGATCCAATATTTCTCAAGGAGAAAGGTAGAAATAACCTCATAAGCAAAAAGGGTTAAAAGTCACACCTGCACACACACGCAGCAGCCCCCAGCCAACTGCTGCAGTTCTATCAGCTTAACACAGTTGCTTGGGAGAGATGAGTTTGGGACAAAAGTATTTAATAAAAATAACAGGCATTTCTGAACTACCTTTGGGGGTAACAGTCTTCTTCAAGTATGTCATCAGCCTCTTGCTGGCAGCTCTGAAGGCATCTCATGTTGCAAAGCATCTGACTTTGACAGAAGTTTAACAAGCAGGAGAGAAAACCCTCAGGGATGGCTCCTCAAGCAGAAGCAGCTGAAACTGGAGCCTTGCTCATATCCCACTCTCTAAGTGGACCCCCAAACTCCTGATTACATGCATCTTACGCGAAATAGCAACTTTAAATGTAATAGTTAAGAGAGCTGCAGGCGGAGGCAGAGGCAGCTTGCACTGGCTGCCCAACACGAAGCTTTCACAGGGTGTTTAAGGTGCTCAGTCCCTCCCTCTGGCCAGCGAGTCCCCACCAGGGAGTCCTTCAGCCCTTGTGCTCTGACATCTCGCCCAATCCCCCAGGATTTTCAGGTCCTGGATCCAGCAGCACCTTCTGTAAGAGGTGCTGTATATCTCCTGCTAACAACCTCTGATCTCATAGGTCACGAGAAGCAAAATGACATTCTTGAGCCTAACGGTGTCACTTGCCTCCCTACAGCTAAATAAGGGGCGCAGCAGCAGCGTGCTATCTAAAGAAAGCCAGCACAGCGACCCGACACATCCTGGAGGAGAGACATTACATGTGTATACATCACTGCTCCCCCAAAAACAGGCTTGCACCCCCAAGCAACTTCAATGGGAGGACTTCACAGAGGGTTTTTCCAACCGCAGAGGGAACTCAGAGGTGCTACAAGCACAACGCAAATGGCCCAGCTCCATCACAGGTACATTTAAACAGCTGGGCCAGGTTTATCCAGCGTATCACTGGCAGCAGTCAGACCTTCCTGCCTCCTGTAAGAAGCATCTGGCAGCTCACTGTGTGCTCCGTCCCCTTGGGCCACAGCACAACTGGTTGCTGAGTCTCCCCTCTGCCACTAAAGCATTAAGTGACCCGCATCATCTTCTCATCACGTTTGTAAAAGGAGGGTCTTTACCCCTGCCCAGATAAAGAAGTGCAAGGAAACCCTTGTAGGCCCTGCCTGCAGCCTCCTTTGCCTGCTGGTTGGAGGACACCTCTCCAGCCATGGTCCAGGCACTGGAAATGAAAATCCTGCTGGGGTAGGAGGACACAGAACCACCAGAAAGCACCTGTTAATGCTATGGAAGAAAGCAAGTCCATAGACAATATTGACCTTAGCACCATGGTGGCTGGGAGGCTGTGTCAGTTATAGAGGGATGCTACAGCTCAGGTGCCACAGGAAACACTCTGCCACCGGGCACGATAGCTTCAAATCCTCAGACCTCCAATGCAACATGTCAGCTCCATCATTCCACGTCAATTCTCTCCATACAAACATTTTTTACACAGGATGCTCAGAAACACTCTCATAGTGATTCACAAGAAAGGAAGAGCTCATCAAATGCTTTATGCTCATTTGTGTCCACTCAGACAACCATGGTACAGGTTATAGTCTAGATATTTGCCTTGACAACGTTACTTAAGAGTCTCAAAACAGTTTTCTGAGATATGTACAATCCAATTGATCATACGATAGTGTAGTCATAGCCCTCTCTCCCCAAAGAATATAATCTTCATGGATATGATTTAAAATGCACAAGTATAAGCAGGAGAGAAAACCCTCAGGGATGGCTCCTCAAGCAGAAGCAGCTGAAACTGGAGCCTTGCTCATATCCCACTCTCTAAGTGGACCCCCAAACTCCTGATTACATGCATCTTACGCGAAATAGCAACTTTAAATGTAATAGTTAAGAGAGCTGCAGGCGGAGGCAGAGGCAGCTTGCACTGGCTGCCCAACACGAAGCTTTCACAGGGTGTTTAAGGTGCTCAGTCCCTCCCTCTGGCCAGCGAGTCCCCACCAGGGAGTCCTTCAGCCCTTGTGCTCTGACATCTCGCCCAATCCCCCAGGATTTTCAGGTCCTGGATCCAGCAGCACCTTCTGTAAGAGGTGCTGTATATCTCCTGCTAACAACCTCTGATCTCATAGGTCACGAGAAGCAAAATGACATTCTTGAGCCTAACGGTGTCACTTGCCTCCCTACAGCTAAATAAGGGGCGCAGCAGCAGCGTGCTATCTAAAGAAAGCCAGCACAGCGACCCGACACATCCTGGAGGAGAGACATTACATGTGTATACATCACTGCTCCCCCAAAAACAGGCTTGCACCCCCAAGCAACTTCAATGGGAGGACTTCACAGAGGGTTTTTCCAACCGCAGAGGGAACTCAGAGGTGCTACAAGCACAACGCAAATGGCCCAGCTCCACCACAGGTACATTTAAACAGCTGGGCCAGGTTTATCCAGCGTATCACTGGCAGCAGTCAGACCTTCCTGCCTCCTGTAAGAAGCATCTGGCAGCTCACTGTGTGCTCCGTCCCCTTGGGCCACAGCACAACTGGTTGCTGAGTCTCCCCTCTGCCACTAAAGCATTAAGTGACCCGCATCATCTTCTCATCACGTTTGTAAAAGGAGGGTCTTTACCCCTGCCCAGATAAAGAAGTGCAAGGAAACCCTTGTAGGCCCTGCCTGCAGCCTCCTTTGCCTGCTGGTTGGAGGACACCTCTCCAGCCATGGTCCAGGCACTGGAAATGAAAATCCTGCTGGGGTAGGAGGACACAGAACCACCAGAAAGCACCTGTTAATGCTATGGAAGAAAGCAAGTCCATAGACAATATTGACCTTAGCACCATGGTGGCTGGGAGGCTGTGTCAGTTATAGAGGGATGCTACAGCTCAGGTGCCACAGGAAACACTCTGCCACCGGGCACAATAGCCTCAAATCCTCAGACCTTCAATGCAACATGTCAGCTCCATCATTCCACGTCAATTCTCTCCATGCAAACACTTTTTACGCAGGATGCTCAGAAACACTCTCATAGTGATTCACAAGAAAGGAAGAGCTCATCAAATGCTTTATGCTCATTTGTGTCCACTCAGACAACCATGGTACAGGTTATAGTCTAGATATTTGCCTTGACAACGTTACTTAAGAGTCTCAAAACAGTTTTCTGAGATATGTACAATCCAATTAATCATACGATAGTGTAGTCATAGCCCTCTCTCCCCAAAGAATATAATCTTCATGGATATGATTTAAAATGCACAAGTATTACCTGAAACCTACATAGATTCCATAAATCCCAAGTAGTTACTGCTAGACATGGAAATAGGTGAAAAATTTTAGTTCCTACAGCTTTGTTCTTGCTGGGCTGTCTCAAGGTTTGCACATGACTGAGCTACATATGACTTAAATTCTAACACAACAGCAAGATTCATGGGTGCAATTAGAAAACAGGGTGTTCTGGTGTATCCACCACATTTTGGAGTGTCTGGAGATTTAGCAATATTTAAGCAAATGCAGACTGCATGCTTGGCAGAGACAGGATTTCAATGACAAGGACAGAGAACATATGACCTTAGAGAGTGATGCTCACATCTCCAAGCCTTGTGTCTTGAAGGCTGAAGGGAAAAGGAGGTCTAGATTGTGACAGCGCCAGATTTCTTAAAAACTGATATGATTTCGAGTTTTGAGAGGTTTCAAGCCCAGACCATCCCTAACAAAAATTAGCAAAGCTTAACCCACATCATGTTAAGTGTGGTGATTTATCCCACCCGCCAGTTTGGCCTTTTGATCCTGGACTGACTCAAGACCTTCTGGAGCACGTTATGTCAAAAATGAGAGGGAGGAGAAAAAGTGAAAGAAAAAAGGTTGATGCCCCACAAGTCACGGGCAATGCAGGTATGTGGAGACTCTGCACTATCCTTTAACGCCCTTTCCAAGTCTGAAGTCACTTCATCTCTTCCTAGACTAAAATGGAACCTAAGACACAGTTCATTTTAAATGGCCAGTAATTTAACTCTTCTATTGTATGCTCCAGGGAAAAGAAAGAAGGGGAAAGGCACCAAATCCTTGCAGCTCATGCAGAGGCTGTGGGGCCCTGAAGCTGCAGGAAGCCCGATTGCCAAAAGCAGCACAAGGGGGATTTTATTCCATGTAGTGTGAGAGAGCGTGCAGAGATCAACGTCTCATGAAGTGCCTAATCTTCATGTTTAAAACTACATAGTACCCTTCCAGGCCCGTCAGCTAGTGCTTTCCTTGGTAAAGAGTCCTGCCTGGTGGGATTTGATTTGCACATTCTGCCTCAACTGCAGCCAAATCCTTGCAGCTCATGCAGAGGCTGTGGGGCCCTGAAGCTGCAAGCAGCCCGATTGCCAAAAGCAGCACAAGGGGGATTTTATTCCATGTAGTGTGAGAGAGCGTGCAGAGATCAACGTCTCATGAAGTGCCTAATCTTCATGTTTAAAACTACATAGTACCCTTCCAGGCCCGTCAGCTAGTGCTTTCCTTGGTAAAGAGTCCTGCCTGGTGGGATTTGATTTGCACATTCTGCCTCAACCCCAGCCCTTGCCAAAGGAGCTGGGCAAGAGGGGGGGCAAGACACAGCCCTGCTCATGTGTATTTTAATTCCATTTATCCAGACACTTGCATTTCAGAGCCTGATCGCTCATTGATCTACAAACTGATGCTTGTGCAGAGGAAACTGAGGCACCAAAAAAATGATCGAAAGCTTTTCAGGAGAGTGGGATGCAAACTGCAAAGGGCACTCGGGTGACACTGTTTCTTCCCGGGGGAAGAAAAGCACTGGGAAGGTGAGCTGCCCGAATGTGAGCTGAAGGCAGCCCCCGAGATGTCCAGCAAGAGCTGAGAAACAGGCACACCTTCAGGAAGCGGCTTCCCCCCTCGTTGGCCCTCCTGGAGCAAGGCTGAGGGAGATGCTCGCAGGCTCTCTGAGGAACGCCTTGTATGTCTCGCTGCCAGTTGCTGGGGGACGCTGACATCGCCTGGGACAGAATTAGAAAACCTTGAGCAGGAGGGCAACGCGGCACAAGTGCTAAGTCAGCCACAGGCTATATGTGGCACACCAGTTGGTGCCTGCCTTCTTTCCCCTTCTTCAGATAATCATTCCTTTGCCTGCTCCGTCCGCACGGCTTGACTTCAGCCCGCGCTGCCCTCTGACTGCTGGGTGCCTCTGGCTGCAGTCAGGCTACCAGCGCCTTACGCAGCACTTGGAGGAGGCAAGAGGCAAAACCTCCCCCTAAAACACACCCATCACTTCTCTTGAGCCAACAGAGCCCTCCATTTGTGCATGGAATCCAACCTTTTGTGCCATTCCATAATGCTGTCTCCAGCGTTCCTCCATCATTGTCCTATTTCCCACCACATGCAAATCCCATGGTGTCAGCTAGTCACATTCCTGCACGGTCACCTCCAGGTCTCCTCCTGTGCTATGTCCTGCTCTCAGACCACCTTCCCAAGGACAGGACACTCTCCTTGAACCAGGACCTCTGAACATGCTGACCTGGCCATTTATTGGGCTTGACTCTCTTCTGCACAAGCTTCCACAGCTTATCAGGGTGTCCTGCAGCTGAGAGCATCTTGCATAGCAAACGGCTTTGCTTTTCTGTGTCGAAAGAGTCTTGCACATTGTGAGCACTGACAAAGCCAAATCATTAGTAGATTAATTAGGCACCCTGTTGCACACAGTCAGCATTACAGCCTGAAGCTGAGATCCTGAGAGAATGTGCTGGCAGCAGATCCCTGGCTTGTTACTTTAAGCCTGTGGTGAAACGTGTGAGAATCAAACCAGCCGAGCAGGCCATCCGAGGCAGTCATCTCATTCTCTCATGGCCAAACCCACAAGTTTAAGAGAGAGAACAAGATCCCTGCAGCATCTTGATGAGGAAAAATTCACCCAGTCTCCATCACTTCAAGGACCACTTAAGCACAGTGGGAGGAATACGTAATCTATTCCAAAATTGTTATGAATTATAGTAACTCTTATATTCTTGATAACTACCTAAATGCTCAGCTCTTTTCTACACCTTGTTAAGTTCTAGTTCCTCAACTGGTCCCCCAGCAACAAGTTTAACAATCTACTGGTGTTGGAAAAGATAACATTCCCACTTCTTAGTCTTGAATTTCACTGAACCTCCCTTGTTTGTGTTCAAAGGGCTTCTCCATGAACTTCCCTGTACTTCTTGTGACTTTGGATAACGGGATGACTTCCCACTTATGGAATGAATGAAGTAGGTGGTTGTACCAGGGCACAGCTCCAAATCACCACAATCTTTCTCAAAGCTTGTTGCTTGCCAAATGGTACATGTACACTTGCAACTTTTCCCGCTGACATTGCAGCCACCCAACCTTCAGAAGAGGAACCCAGCAAATATTTAACAGCAACAGGTGTCCTCTCTTCCCTGTGATCAACTCCTATCTGACATGTCAGACAGCTGAAGTGATAGAAGATAAGTGTGCATGGGACAGGAGAAATGCTCCAAGAACAGACTGGAATAGGTTGACAGTCCTTAGGTATTCATATATTCACTGTCCATATTCAGTGTTGCCCACCTTGTCTGAAAGCAAACTCTCACCAGAGCCTTCTGAGTGACCAGCACCACTTTCCCTACTGCTTGATGTGGCATCTTGTGAGGAACTCACCAACAGTTTCACAAAACAAAGCAAGGAAACCACATTTGAAGCAGGAACCCAAATAGAGACACACTAAAATCACAGTGACACTTTTGTTCATAGAATAGCAGCATGATCTTGCCCTAAAAAGTATCTCTTCTCCTGTGGCCTCCTAAACTAGCCTTCTGGCAGCCCTGGCTATCTTGAGCAGAGTAAAGCACCCAGAAGGAAACTGCTGGCCTAAGCTCTTCTGAGCACACTTACCCTAGAAGAAGCCTGCTTTACTTTCTGACCCCCATGCAGCGCTGTGGATACGCTGCAGCTGGTAGAAATGCCTCTTGGGCAGTCATTATAGCATATGTGCCTTGGTGGACATATCAAAAGTGCAAAAGGAAAATCAAGTTCCTGTGTGGATAATGAAAAACTAAGTACCTTGGTTTTAAGTTACTGGCAAAATGGGAAGTTAATTGCATTTTCAGGTATTTCAGACAGCAAAAGGCAAAAGCCTCAAAGGGAGTTCATTGTGAGACAGAGCAGAAGCAGCAGTGCTCACCCTTTCATCTAACAGCTCTGTGGCTTGCATTCTCCCCTGAAATATGGGAGACCTAGTCTCCTACTTCACTGTATGGATTGAAACCATCACCTCCCTCCTCATGGAGGAGGGTCTGACTCCCAGGACTATAGGAAACCCCAAGACAGAGCCATTCTGTTAAAAAGGGAGCAGAAAGGCAGAGGCTTCAGAGTAAGTGCAGAGGGAGTGCAGCCAGCCCAGTGCAGGAACTCCCACTGCCATTCTGGTGCTGCAATCAGTGCCACCTCTGTGTGACTCTAGCCTGAAAAAAGGAACATATTCCACTTCAGAAGTGTCAGAATGAATCATGTCAATGCTCCATATGGAAAACACAGTTCCCTTATATTAATTCAACTAAGTGCAGCCCAAATGCATAAAAGTTTTGCATTGGCCAGAGCTGCATCCTCATCAATTAAACCGTTTGTAAAGAACAGACAAGCCCCACGCCAGCTAACCCATTTTAGTGAGTAGCAGGACTAACAGGGCATGGTTTCCAAACAACAGCTTTCTCTCTACTGGATTTTCTGGGGCCTTCTGAAATCTGAAGTTCCGTCACTGTTCCTAATGCCTCCCCCTGACATGGATTCTCCTGCAGGAGGGAGGCATCCACGCACTCCCCAGGAGCTGTGCACCCGACGAGGCAGATGCCAGCGATAATTTGCATCCCCAGCTGCTGCCGCCTTCCCTTAGAAGTGGATTTCAGCAAGTCCCAGCAAGCACAAGGGGGCTTTACTCTTGTATCCCTGCTGGGATGAAGCTGCTGCTAAAAGCAGAGGAGCCTTCCTGCTGCAGCCCCTGGAACCAGCTCTGCAGCCCAAGGAGAGATGGTACGGCACCGCCAGAGACCTGCAAACAGCAGCTCCCATGCAAGAGCACGGAGACACCGTCTCCTCTGCATCACCTGGGACAACTTGGCTCCCTAGGGACAGACCCAACACACTGCCAGGGATGTCTTGGGACACATCCAAGCTTGCCAGGCAGATAAACCAGCGGCGTCCTGTCCCAAGCCCAGAAAACTGACTGGATCCAAATCCTTAACCCAGCAATTGAAATAAGGGCCTGCCATCCTCCTCCTCCTCCTTTGCACCTGTTTATCTTCTCACCTGATCAATATACAATTATTTTGTGGCAGCTCCTCACAAAACCTCCTTCTCTGGCAGCATAAAGCATGTACAGGTGCATCGGCATTCTTAGACAGGCCACACTGTGCAAAGCCAGCACTGAGTTCATGCTTCATTTCTGAAAGCCTGTCTTCCTTTTAAAATATATTTGATGGTGGCTTTCAAGTCTTATTTCATTACAGACCTCAGGTGACCATAAAAACAATTAGATCATCACTGGTTCTTGCAATTATATAAAGTCCTCATAGGTATAGAGATGCATAAAAATGATTTTAGACAATTTCCACCCAAGTTAGACCTCTAGGATCCACTTCTACTGGTGAATTTTGCTAAAGCTTGGTTTGCACAATGTAAAACATCATCATCACTGGAGATGCCCTCATCAGGCCCCTCGGGGATGACAGCCTGCTCCTGCTAACCTGCAGTGGTGCAGGAGAGACCACCCCATTACCTTCCCAGACCAGCAGAGAAGGGATCCCTCTGTCAAGCACCCTGAAGGCAGCCAGCAGAGCTCATAAATCACAGGTTCTTTGTCCCGAAGCATTCACAAACTAAAGGGGAAAAAAAAAAGTAAGTAAATAAAATCTCTCCTTGTCTGTGTTCTCTAAAGCAGAGACTGAGCCAAGGCTTCAAATTGTATGCATGGGTATAGGTCTATTGGTTCAAGAAATGACTCAACTTCGAAAAAGTCTCTTGCTCAAGGTCATGGGCTGTAGCAAAGAAGAGCTCTGAGCACAGATTTTCTTACATGAAGAATACACCTTTAGCCACTCTCCATCCATTTTTTGGGGTGTGTATTTTTGTAAGTTTACCTTCCTTATAACACATTAATCTAAAATGCAAGTGCTTGGATAGCCTGCCAGACTGGACACAAAGTGCCTACCCAAGCCTTCAGGCTCTAAATTTCTAAGTAAAAAACACTTTACAGTACAGTTCATGACACAGAAATAAGGGCCCCATCAAAAGCCTTGCACTTACTAGCACAGAACTTCAGGAGTCTGGAGAGTAAATGGGAGAGAGATTGCTGGACAAAGAAGGAACAATCAGCAGTTTTGAATTTTTCTGCAGAAAATCTCAAATCGTATGGACCAAGGGGAACTATCAGGTTTGAAAGGGTTAGGAGCTGTTTTGCTGTGCTGGAAAAAGTCTACTGAAAACAGAAAAGCCATCTTTTCCTGAAAGTGGTGTCTCTCGGAGAGTGTGGGGAGCAGGGAGGTCCATCAGGAGACTGAGGGGTGGAAAGATAAACAAGAGACACTGGATGGGCAGGCAAACAAGGTGAAAACAGAAGTGCCTCCTTTGCCTGATAGCTAGTCTCCAAAATAAATACATAACAAAAGGCAACCTCTTGTGTGGGAAAACATAACATCCAGCTGATCTCCATTCTAGTGGGGCACATCTCATCCCAAAGAGAGGAAAGAAGATCAAAGGAAAAGATAAAGTAATTTTCCACTTTAAACACAATCTTAACATGATAGAAAGGAATAGTAAGAACAGCTGAAAGACACTCAGGGTCTGGGAGAGAACATCTTGGCTGAAGGTATTGCTGTGTTTTCCATATTTGTCTGCTTTATTTTTAAACACCCAGAGCCTTTGCTTGATCAACACTTCCTTGTAAAAGAAGGAAGCAGAGGAGGAGTGAGTGGCTTCGGGAAGAGAAGCAAATGAGGTTGGAAATTGATGATCTTCCTAGCCATGAAAGTAAAAATTCCTACTTGAAACTGAATCCTCCTGGAACGCTACACAGGCATGGGGGAAAAGGGGAGGGAAGGAAAGAAAGAAGATTTATTACTTAAGCAGAACTGAAATTCTGATGAGAAAAAGGACTGTTCAATCCATGCCTGAATGTCAAGAGCAGATCTGAAACTGGGTTTGTCATATTTTGCTCTCCTTTCCATGCGTTAAAAAAAAAAAAAAAATACAGGGAAGGCGGTTGGTGTTTTTAAAGACAAGGAAAAAAGCCACTGAAGTCCCTTTATCTTATGAAGCCCTGAACTCTTATATTCCATTTATAGCTCAAGCTGGAATGACATCCCCCTTGATTAGCAAGCTGTCCAATCCAGCTGCATGTGTCAGGACTGTACAAGGCACTAAGTGAAATATATATATGCCCTTATAGAGTTTAGCACATTGGGTCCACCTCCAGGGCACAGGCTGTAGCTCATTCTGACCACTGCTCCTCTCACGGGAATCACTTTTAAGATTTGGTTTTGGGTTGGCTTCTGGTTTGTTTGGTTTTTTTAAGTTTTTTGGAGGGGGCACCTTTACTTTCAAGTTTAAGCAACACAAAATGGCACCAAAGAAGGACGTAAAGAAACCAGCAGCCGCAGCACCAGCACCAGCACCCGCGCCAGCCCCAGCACCCGCACCAGCTAAACCCAAAGAACCCGCAATCGACCTCAAGAGCATCAAGGTAAATGGATGCACGTGTGGCTGATCGTGGACCCAAGGCACTGCCAAAGGGGAAAAATTAGCAGAGTCCCCACTGAGACCTGCAGTGAAACGTTGCGTGTGTTTGGTTCCGGTTTGGGGACTGCAGTGAAATGAATGAGTAGCCTCAGTCGATGGATTTCTTTACCTGCCTGAGCTGTGATTGTTTTCGTAGCTGGAGGGGTGTAAGGCATGGTGCATGATTTAACACGAGACTGAAGCCTGGTGATTTTAAAAGTATTTTGGAGTGTGGCCCTTAGAACTTTTTACCAAATCAGTATCAGTCTGACTTGTTTGGTAAAACTAAACTTAAAAAGAAAAAAACCCCAACCGCTCCCCCGAAAAAGCCCATGAGCCCATGAGGAAAGGGTTACTGAAGCTTGAAATGCAATGTTTTCCCACAGTGCTGCATTAAAACCAAACCTTATTTTGCAGGTCCCCCTCAAATTCCTTTCCAAATTTTTGCAAGCACTTGATGACTCTTTGGTCATGTGTTTTGAGATCAGCATGGCTTATCTTCAAAAACAGAAACAAAAAAAAACCAGTTTAAAAAGAGGGATTTGGCAGTTTCATCTATTTTCTTTCTATTTGCTTTGTACAACAAACATTGATAGAGATCATGAGCTGGAAAGCCATGGATGGAAGCATTTCAAGTGATTTTCTCTCACCTCTACATATTTGCTCAGAATTTGCAATTTGCTGCAAATTAATAGCAACAAGGAGGGAAAGTCTTTCATGGCTTATCTTCAAAAACAGAAACAAAAAAATCCTGCAGTTTAAAAAGAGGGATTTGGCAGTTTCATCTATTTTCTTTCCATTTGCTTTGTACAACAAACATTGATAGAGATCATGAGCTGGAAAGCCATGGATGGAAGCATTTCAAGTGATTTTCTCTCACCTCTACATATTTGCTCAGAATTTGCAATTTGCTGCAAATTAATAGCAAGAAGGAGGAAAAGTCTTTTGGAGGTTTTTCTCTGACTGTGCTTCCATTTGATCTCATCCTGTCTCTCAACATTGCATGCCAACCAACATCACTGATTGTTGCCTTGACCCTTTGAAGAAAACTCCTTCTTGGTGGGAAATTCTTTGCTTAGGAAAGAGGAGAGGGAGGTTAAGCAGTTAAAGAGATGAAGAGACAGACCAGTTTCTCTGGGTAGGACTATAAATAGTTATTCTCCACCTACCTGGCACGCTCATTGGTCCCAGGACCAATTTGCTAAATTCTACATATGGAATCATGCCTATTATGGAGAAGAGAAGAAGTACAAAGACTCCTAATAGGAACTACTCATTTTCATCTCATGATGAATTCTGTTTCAGGTATCTTAATATATATAGTTCCAAGATCATGACCCATTTAGTAAAAATTCTTGAAGTTTACTTTAATTTTCACAATCAGTAGTCAGTATTTTTCTGAGAGAGTATGTAGCTTCTCATAAGACTGAAGCTGAACCCACTGGCAAAGCAAAACAAGAGCAAAAAAAAAAAGACTTTTTTTAAATACTTGGAGTGATCATAGTGAAGGCTACACAAAAAGCCCTCTGTTTTTGAGAGTACTGTCTGAAAATTAGATTATACCTCACATTTCACTCATCTCCAGAGATGAAGGGAACACAAGCTAGATCTCCTACTAAATAATTTAATATGATTTGATAGCTTTCTATGTCCAGTTCATTAGAAGAAAATAGAATTTTCAACTCCAGCGATCCTAGGTAATCTATCTTTACGTAGACAGACTTAATAGTATATTACCAGCTAAAAAATGGTAGGCTGCAGTCTGAGGCATCTCTGCAGTTCACTCCTTAACCCAGACAGCTCTCTATAATGGCAGGAAATATATACCGGTAGCACAGAGAAAACGCTCCAGGTTTTGTCATATTCAGACTGATAGAAGAAGATAGTCTCCCTAACCTATCTTTCTTGTGAAAGATAATATCAAATAAATATTTTCCTCTTTGAAGTAGGGGGGAAAAACTGGGCTGGTAAGACATAACTATTCTTTTAACACTAATGGCAGCACATAAGCTGATTTGCAAGTAAGTGAAGATATGAGCAGCCTGATGGAGGTTACAGGACTACCCTGCAATGTGGTGGGTGGCGCAGCCCCCTGCCCTGCATGCTTATCACTAGCATGTATCTGTCTACGGGTATCTTCTCTACTCTTCATCATGCCCTTACCAGGCAAGGAGCAGGGTGCCTCAGAAGTGCTAAAAGGTGGAGGGAGCCCTGCAGTGGGGGAGTCTACCCAACCACACAGCCACGGCCACAAGGTAATAGAGAAACCCATGCTGCTCGCGAGGGTGACACACATCCTCTCTCACCTGAGACTCCACATCGGTCAAGGGCTGCCCAGGCAGATTGTGACACCTTTGGGCTCTTTGAGAAGGCACCAGGAACACCCATGGTGCCTTTCACCCTGCCTTGGAGCAGCAGCAGGGACTGGACAACCTCCCAAGGTCTCAACCAGCCACCTTGGATTATCTGTTTTCACCCTTTGAGAGCTCAGGCAGTGAAGGGAAACAACGTCTTCTCATAAGTGATTTGCCTGGGAGATGTGGCAGAGTCGTGAATCAAAATGTTCTGAGTCTTAGCCCAGTCCCTTAATAAGCATTAATTAATCCTGAATCCTTATATTCAGCCACCAAAGCCTCAGCATGGGAAAAGGCACAGCACCATTTCCAGCAAAACTTAGGAGCCAGGGAGGACATAAAACTAAGCTTTTGACCGGGACTCAGTGAGTGATCCCATCCTGGGGCTCTTTGCCCTGATTTACCAGGCGTGGAGTCAAAGCCTCCAGCACTTTGAACAAGGGCATCAAGTAGGGTCCCCTTCACTCCTCTGGGGAATTAGTGGCCAGGACAGAGCTTGCTAGTAATGAGATGTGATGGGGAATGCCAGGCTGCCACACCAGGATGGTTTGGGGAGCCACACAGCAGGCAAACACATGGGAAGGCTTTTAAAAGAGACATATCCAAGCCCCTTCTAACTGTTACAGCTAGAGCGGGTAAGGGTAGAGCTGCCTAATAAGGGTTTACAGCAGCCAAATAAGCCACATTTGGCCGTGCATTTCATTTTAAATTGGCATCAGAGGTCATAATATTCTCCCAAACAAACAAGAAGGTGGTTTACAAACATGGGTAGTGATTCTTTTGGTGGTACCCCTCAGATGCCCTGTTTGGGAATCTGACTTTCTGAACCTTTTGGAGTACACACTTTGAAAGCTGGGCTTTTTTTTTAAATTCCCCCTTTAAGAGGGCTCAAGCTGAATTATTGCAAAAGCAGGCACCCCAAAATTGCCTGTCACCATCAGAAGTTGTGACAGGCCTTTCACGCTCTTCTGTTCTCTTTTTCCCCACTTTAACCCAGTCAAAGCCAACATTTGGCGTTTCGCTCGTACTAACAGCAGCTGTTATGGGATTTTCTATTTTTGAGCACCATCTATTGACTATAAAACTGAGTAACAGGAATACCCAACTGCCAAAGACTCAAACCTCTAAAGTCAGCCCCTTCTCAGCAAATCTCAGGTTACAGTACAACAACCACACGAAGAAAGTCAAGGCAGGGAGAAAGAATTTGTTTTTAAATGGAAATGTAAAAACCCTTTTCCCCCTACTCAGGAAACAACAGAAAACTCAATCTGCTTTGCACAAGCCTTTCCAGACCAAATGTATATATTTTCCTTATTGCTAGCATGGCCTGGATTTGAATAATAGGTAGAAAAGGTTAAAGATTAAATTATAATTGAAAAGAGAAGAACAGGGTGATGGATGCATCTGAGAATTACCACCAGGAACCAATCATGATTACAAGCAAAATGACCATATGGGTTGTTTTCTTAGGAGACCCCCAAGAATTCTGTAGTTAAAACTGGCCTAGGACACTCCCAAAAAGATAGGTTATCTGTTTTGTCAACTTCCTTCTCCCACACAAGCCTGAAGTGAGAAGAAATGTTGAGTTGACCAATAGCACTACCATGGATCTATGTCTGCAATAACTGGGATGAGGCATTAATGATGAGAATGTCTCATGTCATGCTTGGTTTTGCAACTGAGGCAGTGGGAAATAGATAAGCTTCATATTGCTCAAATAGGTTTAACTCTGTCCCTATCACCAACAGGAAAAGTGTGGGGTGCTTTTTTACTGGAAATCCAAGAGCCCTTCCCAGTACACCCAACCAGTCCCTTAGCATTAACTGGGATGTTTAGGCATCTGGGTGCTGGAGATCCTGAGTGCAGTATTTCATAGGCTTCTGCTCTGCAGATGGTGATCTGAACATATAGCACCCTGATCTGGTGTCACACCAGGCCCTTTACTTCAAGGGTACACCTGAATATCCTCTCTCAAGCAGAGACAGAGATTGTATTCTTGCAAGTACCCATGGTCTAAGTAATGTTCATTTGGTGTACAAGGTCTCCCATGGTGGTGTTTTCAAGACTGAAATGCCAGGACACCAATTAGGCTGTGCCTGACTGCAGATAAGCTATCTACATCTTTAGGGGAAAAATAATTAAAAGCTATCAACTAGTAAAGACTTGCTAAGGCTTTGTGTAACCGTGTGATGCATGATGAAGCTTGCTGCATGGAAGCAAACCTGTGTGATCATTTGTTTTTAAATACAGAGCTCTTAAGGCAGTAAAAAGTGTTTCTCCAAGTATCCTTAATTCTTATTACGTTCACTACTCAAGTAGGTCATCTCTGAACAGACACTGTGTTGGATATAACCAGAGAGAGATAAACTCACTAAAATGCACTGACAGAAAGCTTCTGGGCTGGAGGGCAAGCAGGACTGCAAATGTCAGCTGAAGCGCTCGGAGAGCTGTTACGCTGCAGACAAACCCCATGTGAAGCTGCCCAGTGAGAACAGGAATGTTAACAGTAGCTTCACTCATAGTGCTAAGGCCTTTCTTAGGAACTGGCAGGTTTTTGCCTGAAATTTTTGGCACAGGCCTGCAAGTAATACCTGACCCAACTCCAGCGATGACTCCTGAAAGATTCCCTGGGACTGATTGCCATTGGGCAAGGTCACCAGTCCCAAGTGCCCTTTCAGGTACGAAGGGGACAAGTGCAAATATGACTTCACCTTAAGAGATGTAAAGGTGTCTACCTGATGCCATCCAGACCAGCTTCCTGCTACCTCTTTGACCATGATGATATGGCACCATTCAGCATCCACCCCAGAGCAGAGTAGCCCCAGCCAAATCCCTTGCCCCTCTGAACCCCATCATTGATGCCAGACACACGTTGGTGGCAGCTGCTAAGTTACTGCACAGGCAAGGCATGGCATAAAGACATCCCAGGACAGGTAACTTGGGCATCAGACTCAGCTACACACCAACACATCCCTTTGGGACACCGTTGAAAACCAGAAGGAGAAGCAAACAGAAAGATCACCACAGCTTTGGCTTCTTTTACAAAATTTTCAGAAGAACTTTGCCTCCTTTTCTTCCTAAAGTGCTGCTAAGCAAGGAGTCCCTCAAAAGTAGGGACTGTCCATATATATTAGTAGATGCTTTTTATGTCTGCTTATCTGAAAAATTATTTGGAAAACTAGTATTTTTTACAAGATCCAATCTTCATAATTCACAGCTTTGGCAGCATTTTAAAAAGTTATCTGTAGCCTTTGTGGGGTCTGGGGAGAAACAAACTTTGTTAGAAACAGTGGAATTTAAAGCAAATTACAGAGAGAGTAACATTTTAAGAGCTCACAGAGTAATTTCAAGCATTAACAGCAGTTGTGTGGCAGAGCCTTTTCCCCCAATCAATTAATAAAATCAAAACAACCCCACAATATCTCTAAAAGACTTTTTAAACCCCCTTAAAGTGCAGAGAGATTGTAACAGATAGATAGTAACAAGATATTTGAGTTTCTCTTACATAAGTCAAGAAGAAGGTGACTAATTTAGCCAATGACCAGTAAAGAAAGAAGTTGTCTGTAAGGAGATATGAAACAACCAAGCTGGAAATTTGCCCCCACTTCACTGCGGCTTTATTACATCTTATACCCTCTGCCAAAAGCACTGTCAACTGGCTGGCTTACTGCATAGCACTTAAATGTCAAGTAGCAATATTTTAAATAATGTTAATACTCTAACATTGCCGCTGGGAGGCATGTTAAAACAAGAAATCCCTGCGAGAACAGCGCTCCAAGCCCTCACATTTCCTCGCACATCCTCTCGATTATACACATTCATGCAAAACTAAATGCAATTAGAAAAGGGACACTTTTATAAATGAGCCCAACTGAATGCACTTCCCCCCTTAAAGCTAATGAAATATGTTCAAAATGGTATGATCAACAGCACACATTTCACTCTCACACATTCCAGAAGGGCACATTAATTAATTGGCAAGGCTCATCCACAAAGTTGCACAACTGTAAAGCAACTGCAAAGTTACAAGCTTTAAAGTAAACAAACTGGGAAGCTATCCAGAATGCTCAGAAAAAGATCAAATTCATCTGCAGTTAAGTCCATTAAACTCAAAGAGATTAAGTATTCTTCCAAACCTCATGTTATCTCACACACATAATTTTCTCTCCTTTATTAATGGTGGGCAGTTTTATTCTTCCTTCATTCGTATTTCCAGGCAGCTCTGTTCTCAAAACAGAGCTCTCTTTCTCAAGAGCTCATATGCTCCTAATGTTTCTCCACCTCATAAAAGACATGAGGCTAAATCCATCAGGCTGTTGATTCTTACTTAAATGAGAAGTAGCCTCTCTAAGATCTGTGGCATCGATCGCACAAGCTATTGAACCGGGGTGAGGGACAGGAGAATGACAGCCCACTTCTCAGAGGGATTTGAGAGCTGTGTAATCTTGCACTCAGTGATGTCTACTAGAAAATATGTGCAGCTGTATTAATCAAGGAGCCGGCATTAATGGTGAGTAGGTATCATATGAACTGCTGTAGGCACAATCCTAGTTTATCTCTACCCAAAAATAAAAAAGAAATCCCTCTAGTCCTGAATAGAAGGCTAAATATACAATGAGTATCCTAGGAGACTCTCCAATTTTTTCCTCTCTGATTTTCCAAGACATCTATATTCTCTGTTTCTTCTACACCTTTAAATATTGGGTGACTCCTAAGATAACTCGCTTCTCTGTAATTCACCCAAGGGGTTACAAGCAGATGGAGCAGCTGAATGCTTTAATTCCCAGCAACATCTCTTCCCAGGGCTTTTCATCCTGTCCAGACATTTATACATTACATAAACATTTACATTTATACATGTACATATACATTTACACACAAAGCGACTGTCACTCAGCACAGCTGTACTCAGTCCCAGTACCCACCAGTCCGAATAGGTGATCACAGCACCACACTGCAGAAGTCAGGGCTCTAAGGCCCATGAACCAGTGCTTTGTTGGGAAACTGGAACTCTGGTAATAATTTGGAAATAAAGATTGGTGTGGATTGGGTCTTCTGCTCAGCTGGTGATAAAGAGTTGCATACAACTCTATTCACCCCACTGTATGTAACTGGGACCTAGTCAAAATGCCTCTATATAGTGATAAGATGACTAGAAGGTGGTCACAAACTATACAGGGAAAAGCCTTCTTAAAACCAGACCTCCCCAAAAAAACACCCAAACAAAAACCTCAAAACACACCACCTTTTTCTTTGGCACAGATAACCTTCTGGACAACAGCTTTGTCCATAAATAAGGGCTAAGTCAACTTAGAGAAATCCAGGTCCATCTGACCTTTCCATGTGTTGCAATTCCTTCAGCCTTTTATGTTTCTACTGGGGAGGGCATTCATTTTTTAAACCAAGCTCCCTGAAATTTCAACATATTCCCTAAAGCCCTGAGACTCATCATATCCTCTGACAATGCAGAGAAAACTGCCAGGATCAGAACAAAGATCAGATCACCGCAAATTACTTCCTTCTACCTGTTGAAGTCTATGAAAGCTCCTTACAGAACCAAAAATCTTACATTTAATTTCTTTCAAGGAGTGCTTGAAATATTTTTTATACTGAGGCCATTTGTAGGTGCCCTTACTCAAAACAAGTAGCACTTTAAGCCCCCAACAGACCCCATTGGCTTAAAGCAGGATGATTCTTAATTCAGGTAAATGCAACAAGCCCATGCTAGAATATTTCCCCTCAACAAAACTTTGTCTAGTGAGCTTTTATTCAAGAATTAGTAATAAAATGAAGGGCCGATGGGGTGCACTACTATTTCCTCATCTAAATTCTGAGACAAAGACTCACATGGCCGAAACATCCATAAGCTTATATGTAGACCCCTCTTGATTTATACATAATTGATAGCCCAATCCAGGTACCAGTTTTCTACGTCCAAGACAAATGTACTCCAATTATTTTCTGCTTGGCACCTAAAGTCTTTTGGGATAAGTTTTGTTGTAGCCAACCATAAAGCTTATCTGGAAGTATGACAAAATGTTCAGGAAACTTAATCTAAGTTTAAAAAAATAATAATAAATAATTAAATCCTGTTTTCAGGGGAACATTTCCCAGTTGCCAGCACTGGAGAGTAACGGGCTGAGGGCAGAAGGAAAATTCCACAAAAGGCAACACACTGCGTTGACCCAGGCAACATTTCAGCTCTGCCAAAGTCTTTAGAAAGCTCCTCTATTAATGCATTAGGACTGATGGCCAAGATCTATATTCGTTTTCTCACTGCTCGAGTTCCAGCCCCAGCCAGTATTAATCAGGAAGTCTTCCCTGTGCTAAACTTACATTAGCTAACTCAGACAGAAGCATCAACCCTCTTTTCAACGTAACCTCACCTGATTAGAGCTACACTTTGTCCTGAGTACATCCCTGCTCCCGCAGGCCAATAGATTACAAATAGCAGAAAAACTAAAAGTGAAGGAATGGTAGTGGAGCATTTTTCGTACTCAGTATATTTTCCAGTTATTTATATAAACAATCTGTTTGGACAGAATGTTTTCCAGCTAAAACGGCAAGCTGAGGAAATTCTTTGTAGTTGTATCTTTAGCTTTTAAAATAGGAGGTAGCAGGTTAATGTCTCAAATCCAACCAAATACTTTGACCTATTTTTATTGCTTTTTAAAAAAAAAAACACCCAAAAGAAAAAAACACACAACAAAAAAAGACCCCAAAACCCCCAACAGTAAAGTCTGCTTGGATTTAATTCTTTCTTTCAGAGCCTTCAATATACTGAAAAGAGACATTCACAAAGGTTATGCTTATCTTCAGGGTAACTAAGTGAGCTACAAGGGAAAATTTCCCTCACTAATCACATTTTGTCATTAGAAAAGCAGGAGCAGTGCATGCTCAACAAAGTAGTAGAAATTAGGGAGGGAATTTGAGTCTGCAACAGGGAGTCTGTTGTTGTCACACAACCATTCCCACCCTGGCTCCTACATTCTTGACCCAGTTGAGGTGACAGGGAAAAGAAGAAATTTGGAGCAAAGTTTTCTAATTCTTTTACAATGTCTCACAGCATCAATTTGAAGGGTGCTACATGGAAGGACTAGATCTTTGCTACTGAAGAAGCTGCCACCCCTACTTCCTACCTAGAAACTCCCCACTGGTAGTCCCACCATGACCCCCCAACTCTGCAACCCAAAACCCAAGTCCCATTTCCCCACCATGACCAGTCATCCTTCCAGTTCTCTAAGCCTTTGGGGGTCTCAGCTTCTATCACAGCTTCTCCCTTGCCTCCACATCACAAAAACCTCAGCAGCACCTTCTCTCACCACACCTGTGAGGTCTGAAGGTAGGTAGGGGCCCTACCTAACTCTAGCTCCAGAGGAAGGGTGTCCTGGAGAGCACAGGCTACTGTGAATACAAATTTCCCACTGCCCTGCTGGATACATCTCCACATCAGCTGCTAACCTAGCAACACAGCTGGATCCAGAACGCACGGATAATTTTTCCCTAAAAAGTGTTCAAAATTTGGGAAGCGTGACCTGTGCAGAGGAAAAGCTTCACATCTGGACACCACCTCCATCAACAGGTTAATCTTCTGCTCATTGCCAACAACTGGATCACACTGCACAGGCAAGCAGCAGCACCACTCATCTAATGTCGGGTGCTATATTATCCGTACAAGGGGTTGAGCAAAGCCCAGCAAAGGTATGAAGACCATCCAGCTGCATCTAACATGCAGCCTTCAAGCCACGTGTAAAACCAGCCAGCTGGGCAAGCGCGTGGCACCTCTCGCCCTCAGCCCTCCTTGTTCGCTGACTTTATAGCTTCTTGGAGAAACAGAATCCTCCCCTATAAGGAAATCTTGGTAGGTCTGGACAAGGAATATCTGCTCTTGATGGTATGGACCCAGAAAGTGCTGACATGAATCAAACTTACTGCTTGCCACTCCCTGCCCCTCTCCAGCCTCCTAAAAATAGTCATCGTAAGATGTCGATCAAGACATGGAGCCTCCTGTCACTTTGCCCTAAGAAAGCTAAAGAACTCGCCAAGGGGAGGGACCACTCCTTCTGACACCTAATCCAGGCAATGCCGTCAGCACTGCTGGATAAATAAGGGGAAGAAAGGCCAGGAAAGCAG
Source organism: Calidris pugnax (assembly GCF_001431845.1). Taxonomy (NCBI): domain Eukaryota; kingdom Metazoa; phylum Chordata; class Aves; order Charadriiformes; family Scolopacidae; genus Calidris; species Calidris pugnax. The sequence goes on along the minus strand of NW_015091198.1, from coordinate 693,131 downwards.
GACCACTCTCAAGACCTCTCAGCTAATCCCTCCTGCCCGTCTGCTGCTCTACTTTTCCAACTCTCAACCATGGTGGGTCCACTGGAAAGCTAATGGTTAGCAGCCAGCCAGTGTATTTTACATAAGTAAATTGGGCTTCTCGCTCAAGTTAGTTCTAGGGGAGGGAAGGACAATCCAGAAGACAGTTTATGTTTGCTTGGCTTTCCTCCTTAAACCTACGCAAGGTTTTCAAGCTAGCCTCAAATTCTGCACCAGGCAAAGGTAGACATGTAGCTCCTCTAGCTTCAGACAGAAGGGTTACAATTTGCTAGCGCTGCCTGCCGAGCGTTTTTTAAAAAACTCGTATGCAACCTGCTAAAGTGGCAAAGGAGAATAGTAATGTTTTTATATAAGAAAATATAATAGTTTGGTACTTTATGAAACAACGTGTTGTCAAAAACTAATTTGAAACACAAACTTTTAAGGGATTGCCTTAATTTCTATGTTAATGTAAAAAAAGCTGCTTGTTGAACAATATTACTTCAAATGGTCTTAATAAAACGGGTCTATACTAAAACAGTAAATGATGTGACAGTACAGTAACAACTTCTTTGTTAGTTAAGAGACTTCAGGTATTTGTTGCTTCTAGCCACAACTCTGGCTTTCCCTGGGATGCAGATTTTAACGGAATCTTTAAGAATAGATCTGGTGGTGCATTTTTACAAGGGAAATTGCTAGTTTAGGTTGCTATGGCCCAATTACTTTAGGCAAGACAGATGTGAGAGCGCTTAGCTACTTCATGCTATTTGCTTTCTCTCAGTGCATTTTCAGCAGTACTAGTTCTCTTTTCTCTCTCTTTTTCTTCCCAACTGCAGTCCTTCACTCCTGACCAAATTAATGGTAAGTGAAATAAAAGTTAAACTTTAACAGGGGGCAGGAGGGGGAACATAATGGCTACCGAATGCTAAATATTCACTAGTCTTAACAGCTCTTTTGCTATCTATCTGCATTACTTCTGCACATCTGACAGGCCACATTTTTGCTGTTTTGGAAGATGACTCATGGATTGAGCTGGATGCTTTAGAAAACAAACAGGTTCTCCCCAGCTCCCCCTTCCTAAGCTATTTTTTATGATTGATTTCCTTCCAACAGATCGAGTTCTCCCAGGAGCAACAGGATGGTAAGTTACAAGACAGCAGATGTGTTTTACATGTACATGGGTTCAGAGAGGAGCTACAGCCTCCGAAGTTTAACCTTTACGAAAAGATGAACTAGGACTTCAGCTGGTATAAATCACCACACTCTTGACTTTGGAGGAGCAGTGCTGACTTATGCTGAACAAGAATCTGACCATAGATTTACATGTAATTTATTTGGGTGCTTATGTGCTGCCCAAGCTGAGAAATGGTACAAAGAGGAAATATGCTGGTTTTACCAGCTAGGTAGAGCTCAACATGTTCCAGTTGTGCTCCTGCACTAGCCATTTGCAAGGATGCCAAAAACAGGTCTTGCATTCGAAAGTCATAGGAGAAATAGGCAGATGAAGGACCACAGAAGGGGGTAGTGGGCTGAAAATTTAACTTAGCTGCAGTGAGAAGGCAATTTTACATGAATGGAAGATGCAAGGGGCCTACATGTCACTTGTGCCGGGAGTTGTTGTGGAAGGGGAGGAACAAAGGCTCTTTTACTGTAAATATAATCATGGCACATGGAAAGAGTTAGCAAATAAGTAACTTGTGTAAAGTGTTGCTTATAAACACAATAGTGTGGATATGCTGCAACTCTCAAGCCTCTTGCTGCATTCTCTGCTTCACAAGCCACCAGCAAGTTCCAAATTTCTTTTCAATCTGCTAGAAAGCTGCAATGAAATATTCTGACATAAACAAAAATCCCCACTAAAGTTCTTGAAATCTAATTTGGGGTGTTTTAAATATCCTAAAAGATGCATTTGGGCTATATTAAATGACATAGGTTTAAAAAACTGTCCAAAATTCAGTAGCAAATATAGTAGACTTCTCACTGTGAACAAAGTATTTAGAATGGAAGATACAGGGATTTGCTAGAAGTCCAGAAGGAGAGAGAAATAGGTAGAAGCAGGTCTTAAGAGACAGCCCTAAACTTCCTAAACACCAGCCTGTTCTGGGTTACACCATCAAGGCAGTAAGGAGAGGCATAGCACAGTGAGACTGGAAACTTTTCTCTTCCAGCTGTCCAGATACTCCTGGTCACAAATAAAATCATTTGGACTCTTCCTCACTTTTTAATTCTAAAACTTTTACAAAAGGGTGGGGAGGGTTTATGGAAGAATGCCTTCAATTCAAAGCTGCTGGCATGTATAACAAAGCAAAGTATTTCTTACTGCTTCCCTACATATTTCAGATCATCCAGCTGCTGTAATGCCGTGATGACTGAACTAAGCAGCGGAGCAATTAAAAGCTATTTGAGAGAGGGAGAATTTCCCAGGAAGAGAGAGATCCCACCCTCAGTAACTATTTCCATGCACACTGGCTAATGCACCAGCAGTTGGTTAGTTCCCTCCTCAGAGAGGGATTCTAGTTGTGCTTATTCCAGCAGAGGTATAAACTAGGACTAACTACATATATATATATATATATATCAAAAACCCCCAAACACTAAAAAACCCACTAAAAAAACCCACAGCACAGATATATTGCAGTGAAATGCATACCTGAGAGACAACAATAAAATCAGGCCTTTTCTCTGAGCTGGGGAGCAGTGTTCAGAACTCAGTGAACATAAAACTTCATGGGATTTACAAAATGGAGAAACTCTCCTGATGGCTTCGCTAATATCAAACTGGCATTGTTTTATACCTCACTCTGGCTAAATGTCATTAATGCACCAGATGAAAGACTGGATCATATGATATAAATCACTGCAGCTGTATTGACCTCAGCTGCTCGAGCAGGAGCTGTTATCAAGTTGGTATATTGTAAAGGGAAGCTCTACACAGGTCCAGACGGCCTTGATTTCATACCCTGCAATAAAAGCTGTAAGGGGAGAGGGTTAGCAGTAAAGGGTTATAGGTCTCTCACATCAGACAGTAAGAGGATTAGTTTCAGATGTATTAGATTACAGTCTAGCAGGCCGACATCCTGTATCAGCAGTTTTACTGGGTGCCAGCAACTCCTCCACGAAGGTGAGATACGGATGGCTAAAGCAGAAACATAAACACCTCTGTGTCACATGTCCCCAGCACAAGATGAATGAAGACATGATTTGAAATGCGGTTTATTACTCCTAAATCTGCCCCGAGGCACAAAGAACATTCCACCTACACAAGCTGTGAAACACAAAGGCTGTCTGGCTGCTGGAAGTGCATCACGGCCAAGGGAAAGACATTTCACTTGGTTTACTTGGAGCTAAAACACAACATTGTCAGATGCTGCAGTGCAGAAAAGATCAACAGCATAGTCCAGATGCTCTTCACATAAGAGATTCGAAGTTGGTGTTTTAGCTGGACCCTTCACTTTCTCCCCCCTCCTCTTTTTTTAAAAACGTATTTCCTTATTCATTGCAACAAATACTCTGAAAAGCCTGAAAAATACAGCAAGAAGATTAACACGGAACTTTGGAACAGAAGACGGAGACTGAGAACACAATGAAGGCCAACGTCTGTGCTGATTTGTGTAGGAGAAATGTCTGTACTCCAGCCCTTGGTCAGCAGGAAGGGAGAAATAAGCGAATGTTGATCACTTGGCAGCACTGAAAGAAGCAAAGTCTCAAGTACTACCATCAAAAAGCCAGATATTCATGCATCTGTAAGAAGCAAGGACAGATTGCAAAGGGCAGAGAGAGAACAAACATGGATAGAAATGTCATTGTAAGGCAATTTTAAGGGAAAACAAAAGGAGAAGCATTTGAAATTCACCTTCAAGTTTCCTGTTAGTGTTGTGTAGTTGAGATGCTGGGATTGCAGGCAGGACCCACTGAAGCAGGCAGATGTTTTGGACTGCTAGGTACTTTGATAGAAGAGTCCCTCTGGCAAGATAAGGTGGACTGGATAATAACATTTTTAACTTCTGCTGCTGTCATGTAAAGAAACCTGTTCTTGAATGGCAATGTTTGTAGAAAGCTTATCTTTCCCCCTGCCTGAAATAACTACGGGGTCAATCACAAAGCTATTGATGGCTATTAGAGCCAGGAAAGCTATGAAAGATACCTATAAAAGTTTAAAAATAGTGAAACCAAAATGTCAGAGGGGAGGAGTTTTTCTTGGGATTGTGGGCCAAAGATTCTCCTGGCTAACTCCCCCAGAGTTGGTGGAACAGTGCCAGGAGACAACAGGCTCACCTCTCTGTCAATACAACTTGTCAATAGGGAGCTGCCTGGCTCAATGTAACCCTTGCTCTTCCCTTGCAGAATTCAAGGAGGCCTTCCTCCTCTTTGACAGGACTGGTGATGCCAAGATCACCCTGAGTCAGGTTGGCGACATCGTCCGGGCGCTGGGGCAGAACCCTACAAATGCCGAGATCAACAAGATCCTGGGCAACCCCAGCAAAGAGGGTAAGTACCCTCCAGTCTCTCATGGGCCCTTCTTGAGGCTGGGGAACAGTAATTAGGCAACATCAATAATCACAGCAGGAAGGAGAGGAGCTTTTGCTCTGATGGGGAGCAAAGGGAACCTGCAGCAACAATAAATAGGATTTCTCCAGTCCCTTTTGAAGAGAGTGATGGTGAATACAGTGCTCAGAGAAAAATGTTCTCCTTAGGATATGAAGAATTCTCTGTGGGGACCATTTTGGTGTCAGCTTGGTGTGGTGTAACACACATTCATTGCTGCTCACAGTCCATTTGTGCCCCTGCCCTTGCTGAGGAGCTCTAAGTCCTATTCTAAAAGCTGATACTCAGCTCTTCAGGTGCTTCCAGTGCAGCATCTTCTGTATAATCCAAGACATGTCCCGGGACTGGAAACCCACCTGTATGTTTGTGCCAACTGGAGTGGTCTTCTCAAAGCTCCTAAAAACCTAGGCATGCTGAGGCATATGTTGGCCATTTATTATAGTGCCCATTTTCCATTTCCTTTTCTCCCCTCTTAGGGATAAAAGAAATGGTAAATACTGCAGTCACCTTCTAGTATGGACCTAGCTGCAGGTGATCCCTGATGTCAGCCATGCAGAATCATATTAAGATGGGCTAAATTATATCCAAACCCTCAGGCCTGGTAAAGGCAGCTTTGAGGAACAATTCAGAAGACCTGAGTTAAGCATTAGCACCAGCAGGAAGCACTGAGCAGAGGACTAACACAGAGGTGAGACCATGACAGTACTTTAAGTGACTACAGCAATAACTGACAGTGATTTTCATATAGCTGGGTAGTAAAATAGTTTCTGTAACAACTGTATATTCAAAAATATCTCTCACGTTTCCATCTATTATATTTCATTGTTGCCCAGATGAAGGCTGCTCTTTGCAAAGATCCAGAAGAAAGAAAAAAAAAAAAAGAGCCTTTTAATTGGCAGTCTTCTCCAAAAAAACACTTGGGGAAGGCCTCACTGAGGACTGCAACTTCTGGCTCATGACAACAAAGGGGATAGATGCACTGAGCTTGTGAGTCCTTAAACCTGCACACTGAACATGTCAATAGTAAATTTGGACACCACCCCCACTGGACATTCCTTTTTTAAATTAGTTTATTCTTTTGCTAGTAGTCTCTGCTGCCACATCCAAGAGACTCTGAAGAGCTCAGTAGCATGTCAGCAACCTCAGGGGCTTATCTAAGTTGCAACATCCCCCTCATTACCTTTTCCCACTGTTGGGGCTCAAGATTTCTGTTTTACTGTATTCTGTAGTTCCCCTCTCCCAAAATCCTTTCAAAGATAACTCATACAGCAAGTTTTGTTTCTGAAAGAAAAATACAACATGCACATAAGCATATAAAATTATATGAAAAGAGGGCTAGAACAAGGACCTGAAAAGTCAGATGGATGTGAAAAGTCACTCCCATGATAAGAGAGAATCCAGATTCTGCAAAGGAACTGCCAAATTCCAAGGCAAAGACCAAAGGATAGAAAGAGGTGTGCAAATATGAAATGACGTGAGAGGCTCTCCCGTACTTCAGGGCAAATATCCCAAAAGAACACACGTAGAAGTGTCTAGCATGTAGCAACTGGTGCTCTCTTTCCAGAGATGAATGCCAAGAAAATCACTTTTGAAGAGTTCCTCCCCATGTTGCAAGCAGCTGCTAACAACAAGGAACAGGGTACCTATGAAGACTTCGTTGAAGGTCTGCGTGTCTTTGACAAGGAAGGCAATGGCACAGTCATGGGGGCTGAACTCCGTCACGTACTGGCTACTCTGGGTAAGGGATTATCATCTCTGTAAGGAACTTTAAAAATTGCTCCTGTTTGAAGGTGTGAGAGAGGGAAGAAAGATATTCTAACCTGTTTGGAGAGGTAGGAGGCTACAAAGCCAGACAAGACTCTGGGGTTCCTAACTAGGAATCCGCAAGGCAAGCAAACACAAAACTCAGTTGAAAGCTCAAAGGGAAAGGTTTGGTTTATTACTTCTAAATTCAGTCTAGTGTCTGTTATTTGAGGAATAGAGAGAAAAGGCTGTATGCCTCAGTCACGTAATGCACATGGACAAAGGTAGAGGATTTGCTGCATGTTTCTTTACTCTGTGGGAATAATAGAACCCCTGTGTTTATATGCACGTGCAGAACTTCTAAAGAAAGTTAAAATTAATAAAGCTCAGTTCATATATAGGTATTTTTGTTATTAACTCAGAAAATAAGAAAAGCCTTTGGAAATCTGTAGGGTTCAGCATCAGTTATGTGTCTGTGGAAGACTTAACCAAGCTCTCTCCACTCCTCAGGTGAGAAGATGACAGAAGAGGAAGTAGACGAACTCATGAAAGGTCAGGAAGACTCCAACGGCTGCATCAACTATGAGGGTAGGTGCAAGAGTTCAACACCCTCTCATCCTACATTTCTTTTCTCTCTCTCTCACACAGTATCATTACAGTTGGCTTTTAGATTCTCAGGCAAATCAGTTAGACAAAGCTACAGCTGAGTGAGGTTGAAAGTCTTATGCATGAAAACAACTGTTGCAATATGCTTAACCTGCAGTCACACCACTCCAAAGACTAGATTCAGCCACAAGCAGAGAAGGCTCCATCGGTCATTGCCAGATCTCTAGACTCTCTGACCTCCTGTAGAGCCGTTGCAGAGACTGGAACCAATCCTATATCTGATGCTTAGACAAAGTGCTGTATTCATCATATCACCCTTAAGCAGGAAGATAATTTGATTTGTGCAACATTAAACATTTAGACTCTCTATCATTTTGTTGGGTCAAATCTGATCAGGAACATATATTTTTAATGCCATCAGCTCATGAACAGCTGTTCTTTTTAAAGGTTATTTCCCAAAGTAACATTTGCTGCTCCTTCTCACTAGCGTATCTGTATTTTTCCACAGCATTTGTCAAGCACATCTTGTCTGTCTAAGTGGACCTCCCCAGACACCAAACGGTATGTTCTTCTCATTTGCACACATTTGCTATCTTTAAGGACCTATACACGCCCATGGCCAGCTACAGGTTCCAAACCAACATGACTCCATCTCCCCAACAATACAGATAGAAAAAAACGAGACTGTTGTCCAAGAGCAAAGAAAAGAGGAGTGCAGATTCCTGGCTTTTGTTCGTAACTCTATAATCAGTTGGAAACTGTGCTTAGTGAATTTTTCAAACATACCCAAACTGTGAAAAGAAATGCTCAGTTTATTCATAAGCATGGAAATGCTCAGGCTTAAATATCACCCTGGATCTCTATTGTCATACAAAATTAGAGTTTAAGCAATGCAAACAGACAGCCTGAGACATTTACCCTACAAGCATGTTGAGATTTTAGGGTTTTTCTCAAAAAAAAAAAAAAAAAAAAAAAAAAAAAAAAAAAAAAAAAACTGGGGGTATTGGTGAACAGTATAAGTTTTTGCAAGAAATGCGAGGGTATGTCCAAGACTTGCTTGAGTGTTTCAGTGAAAAGGGAAGGATGCAAAATTTTTAGGTTTTTTCAAAAAAAAAAAAAAAAAAAAAAGAAAGAAAGAAAGAAAAGCAACAGCTTCTGATAATTTGTAGATTTCTGTAAAGACAGAGTAGCCTGAATACTTGTGTGAACTACTGAGAACAGCTCTTCAAACAAAATAATCATCTGAAAAAGAATATTCTAACAGTCATGATCAATAAGCAAAAGCGGACTTCAAAAGTACCAAAACATTTAGCAGTTCTTCTACAAGCAGGGGAAAAACAACCAAAAATACCCACAACCTTGATATGCTGCTATTTTGTCCAAAGAAAAACTCAGAATCAGTCTTTAAAATGCAAACATAAATACCATGGGTCTGCGGGCTTATTTGTTATTTATTAGTTATTCTATCCCAGAAAAGACATATTGCCAACTCCTGTATAAAACAACAGACACCTCAAAATAGAAATCAAGGGCTCGGTTTGTCCTTTTGCAAGTGTTTCTTCAGAACATTGACTTCAATTCCAACCCTCCCATTCCTTCCCAGAACAAGTCAAATTCAGAAAGACCAGATGGCACTTGAGATTCTTGCTCAGTCTGTCACCATCAACATGGAAACGGCATAGAACTGGATGATGTGCCTCCAACCCCACTACTTTTTACCAGCACATCCATAGGTATCACCTCTGGGTTCCTACACTTTCATTTAAAAAAATCTGAACCTTCACCAAGGCAAGCTAGATGGAATAAACTGCTACCATCCAGGACCCATCCATCCCAGGCACCTCCTTCCATGTTGTTTGCATTGAAACAATGTCATCTCTTGGAAAAATAAAGCATCAATAAATCCCTGTAGTCATTTGGTGGCTATAAAGTCTTTTTTTCCTCTGAAGCTGTTCAAACCCACTCAGAGCAGCCCTCAGCACTTAATTTATTTTGTCTGTACATTGTATTTCAGAAAATAAAGTTTTATGAAAAAAAAAATAAAACCAGCCATCTCCGGAAGGTCGATCTACTTAATCTGAATGAAAAGTGTGTTCTTTGGGGACTGGGAGAAGGAACAATTACGGAACTACCACCTACATCAGCACTTAAACATTTTTGGGAGAAGGAGCCGGTGTCAGAGTGGCTCCCAAGGTGGCACCTGCCCTGGCACATCAGGCAAGACCCAAAACCAGCCAGGGTGGCCCTGCTGTGGGGGGGTCACGCAGAGCCACTCTTCCCAGCAAAATCTTCTCCATAATGCTTCAACAGGAGGTTCACAGCACTGCTGGGAAGGCATTCTAGCCGCTGCTTGTATTTATAGCTTTATGGACAACCAGAAAAAAAAACCAATGAGAAATATCAGCCACCCTAAAAAATTCAGTACCTGGGATCCAGCCCTGGGGCTGTCACTCCCTGGGCCGTGGCAACAGGAGTCTGGTCACCTCTTCTGCGACGACAGTGGGAATAGCCATCGCCCAGGAAAGTGTTGTTACCTGTGCCTCCCTACCCTTAAATGTAGCTCCTCTCTCTTTTCCTTAAGCGTTCATGAAACTGCCTTAATCCCCATCCGAGTCTCAGCTTGTTCTATTTAAGCCCGCCTTTGCCTTATTAAGTTACTATGCTCAGAATGACCATCATTCAAGTGCCAACAGGTGCAGCAGAGCACAGTGGGGGCAGCTGGCACCAGAATAAACTGCAGCCGTTAAAACAGCAGCTGCCTCTTATTTGAGGCTTCCCAAAAAAAAAAAACCAAAAAAAAAACCAAAAAAACCCTCCCATTTAAATCCTCGCCATCGCTGGCAGACAGGGCCAAATGAATCTGTGAATTATACCTGCCCAGAGACTGCAGTCACCACATGCACAATGTGAAAAGCCTTTAACAGAAGAAAGGAGGAGGGGAAAAAGAAGAAGAAGAAAAAAAAAAAAAGTAGTTGTTAATTAGCCTTATCCTAAAAAGGCAATAAAAAAATGTGTGAGATACCTTAAAGCAGGTTATTTATAAGGACTCAGCCTGGAGGCCGTTTCTTAAGGGACTGCTACACACCCTATTGTTCTTCAAAATACTGCCTCTACACACATGCTCCATGCGGTTCCTTTTCCCAAGAAACTGCAGGTCTCAGTTGCTGGGAAAGCAAACAAACAACAAACAAACCAACATTTCACCCTATATGCTGTCAACCTCCTTTTTGCACTGTCCTCTCCCACTGCACTGACATGTACTCACAGAACCAGCCTAGTCCAAGGTTGGACACAGCCATAAATGAAAAGCTGAAATTTCTATCATCTTTTCATTTCTGAAATTGCATGTTTTATTAATTTCTAAACCATTTGGGGCTCAAGCCCAGATGACTAAAAAAATGGAATGATTTCTCATCAGTGCAGAATTAGACAGATTTCTAAGCCACCCATTTAAAAAAACTCCCATTCGTGTTTTTATTTAAAACAAAATGCCAGATTATGAGGCATAACCAATCTGACAGTATTTCTCTGAACTCTAATTGCAAGGAATCAAGGTAACACTACTTTCACTCCCCAAAAATTCAAACAGAAATTATTTTTACAGACAAAAGAGATGAAAACAAAGAGAATACTCCTTGCCCCTTAAACTGAGACAGTCTGGAAGTATTTCATAGAGCTGCGTGGGTAATGATTTTTATGCTACCCAAAGGTCTTAGTAATTTAAAAAAATCACCCCAGAGACAAATGTCTGAGAAAATATTCATGTTCTTATAAGACACAAACATTTTTGGGTGATCTTAAATGATTCAGTCGTTTGTAAAGAATGGAAAACCTCTTCTACACTATCCTCTTTCAGCTAGTCTCAGAGACAGCTTCAACACAAAGCAATTTTTTTTTTTGTTATTTATTTTGAAAATGTAGAAACAAGATGGTTTGGAAATTCAATGACTTTTTTTTTTCTTTTTAATTGAAAAACATACCAAACCCTCTCTTACAGTTAGCTTTAATTTCATCAATAAATCCTATCCAAAAGATACCCAAAACAAAAGCACAGTTTGGAAATGCCTCAACAGCTCCAGTGCCTCATCTGTAAGAGAGCAGGGAAACCTCCTACTTTGCCTCAAAACCATTTAAAGGTTGAACTTGTTTCAGCCTCCTGCCTCCATACTAGTAACACGAGCAGCGCTCAGAGCTTTGATCCTGGGGGATGCTCCTCAAAAAAGGCTGCTTCCTCTTGTATTTTTTGTTCACCTAAGGAAAGACATACTCCACACAAGAAATGACACTGCACTCCCATATATGGCACATGATGCACCGTGACCGAGCTCCTTCGTTACCCGCAGAGAGAGACTGAAGGCCCTGGCAGCTGGGGAAGGACACCCTGCATCTGCTCAGGCTCTGCATGGAAAAAGTAATTCTCTGTCCCTGTCATCCGACACCTCTTGCCATCCTTACATTTGCTTTGTATTTTAAATAGAACATTGTTAATGAACATACTTTCCATTGCTCAATGCAATTGAGAGTTTAACTCCTCGGGAGCAGGGCTAAATCCCAGAGAAAGGTCAAGCTGGCCCTTGGTATGCAGCAGCACCAGACACAGCACCGGGGAGCAGGCAACCCACAGAACCAAGGTGGAAAGACTGAGGAGAGGCAATCACTGAGCCCAAGAACGTGATTCTGCTCTTGACACAGGGTGTCTTCACTGAGAGCAAGCTACCACCACACATAAGAGCAAAGGCATCCCTGCAGCTGTTTCCACCAGCCCAGGGATAGCCAAGAAGCCCCTCTGAAGAGGGGGATTTGTATGAGTGGGGTGGACATCAGCCAGCGGGGATCTGCAAGGGGAGCAGCGTCCCTCTGTCTAGCAACACTCGAGGGGCTGGATCCTCAGCTAGGAAAAGACAGAGGCTGTTTTGTGCTACTCACAGTGCTTTGCTTTGGAGATATCCCAGACCTAAATTGGCTTGCACAGCCGTCCACAGTATCAACACCTGCCAAAGAGACCATCCTCCTGTCCCCATCTCCCCACTCACATTACAGGTGCTTTCCTCTTACATGCAGGAGTTGAGTGTCAAAAACATGGACACCGGGCTCTTAAAAGGAACAACTGTTTCTGCACTCCATCAGTGTTCTCCCTAGACTTGGACTAGATTTTAATTTATTTTAGAAGACTGGTCTCCGGCCAGCGATTGGTGCAGTTCTGTGGGGAAACAGAGACCAGATGAACAGAACAGGGCATTTACCCAGGGCAACAAAACACAGCAGCCAGGCACGCCTGGTGTGTCAGGAGTTACTCACTGGTCTCACAGCACCCAAGTGTTGTACACAGTGTCCTCCACTCACCACCACAAGCTCGTCTGGGCAAAGGTTGTTCAGACATGGCTCCTCACAACACCCTCCGTGTAGCTTTCTTTTCTCACTCCTAGGAGCTGCTAGACACTGGTCATTTCTCCCCCCCACCTACAGGCTAAGAAACCAAGGAAGCACATCAACAGCTGTGTCACTCTTCCCTAGAGCAAGAAGGAACAGAAACTGTACTATTTGACCCTAACACTGTACATACTCACTGCCACCTCACAGCATCAGCCCAAGGCTCTGAAGATTTGACATCTATTTGGAGACATCATCTCCAACACTTTCACACAACAGCAATATATGTGATTATTTCCTATTATTGAGGTGCCTGACGTTACTGCTACATCACCTGCTAGCCCCGACCCTCATGCCATGATGGCAAACCCAGGAAGAGAAAGTTTTGCAAAGAAGTCCTCTTTCTGGCAGACAAACTTGGCTGTTCACATCACTAAGCCCTCTCAGTCATCACATCCATCTCCTCTACGTTAGTACTGAGGTATTAAAAGGCCACGGTATGTACAACGCTCCTGTCAGAACAATCTCCACAAATGTAACCCTCCCAGTGATGTAAACTTGCTTCCACACTGAAACATTTTCTTTTTTTCACATAGCTCCCCTCTTATGGCATTTCATACCATTATTACAAGAGCAATTGCTCCACTTCAGCAGGTTTTCAACCAAATCTCGGGCTTTAAACACAAAACATTCAAACAGTTTTCTTCCAAGTGCTGTCCATGTAGTCCTGCTGCAGATTTGAATCTACACCCTTCTTATGCCAAGGAGGCTGACTTTTACAGGGATACAGGAAAGTGCTCAAATGTGTAATGAAGAAAAGATGCTTCTTTAGTAACCTATTTCTCATTTATTTGATAATGAAAAATGCAATACTTCCTCATATACCCAGGCACTTGCATTTACTTCAAAATGAAATTTGAAATGTTGCTGAAAATATAAAATTTCACTTTGATATCTACATTCTAGATTAATTGGCACAATACATATCAGATCACGATCTGTTAGAGCATTAAACTGAACTTGCCATTACTAAAATCTATGGTTTGGGAGGACAGTACCTATTAGTTTATAAACATTTCATTTCTCTGCCGATGTAGCAATGGGGGGAGCAAATACTCCTAAAACAAACTGTTTATTGTAAAAGGAAGGCTATTGCCAATCCTCTGGGAAGGCTTTGCACTAAGAAATGAATGAGGGAGATTGATAAAAGCAATAAAAATTCACGTGTGCATTTTCTTGGCAGCATGAAAAGTATTTCAAGAGGTATCGTTCACACTGGCCCAAAGAAACAACGATGATAATTATTATTTGCCATTATACTTTTAAACAGAAAAAAATATTTTTACTGTGTCTCCATAGTTTGCATACATTGTTTATTCCCACAAGGGCATACAGAATTCTGCCAGATGAAGGGCATTTAGGTATGGAGAAATGTCACAGGGTGAATTCCAGCCAGTGGCATGGCTCTGGGGGAATTCAGCTCCTGCCCAACCTCACAAACATCCGCTGGAGCTCACTTGGCCTCTTTGGGTCTCATGAGTGAAACTGGGCAATGAGGAGCATGTTAAGGCAGGGACTGGGACAGATGGACAGCACAAAGTCTTGAGAAAGCCAATGACAAAAGCAGCACCTCACGGTGGCTCCTCAGTTATGTTCTCTACAGCCATCTGGAGCATTTCTCCTTGGTGCACTGTTCTCTGTGCTGACCTTTTCCTTCCTCACTTCCCTGTTGTATGCCAGGCAGCAAAAGGGACAGACTGCTGTGACTCTGGTCTACATACAGAGCACAAAGGTTTGAACAACTTCCACCCTCTTTTGAGCATACCCAGCATGACAGTGCTGTGTAGTACAGGCCATTTTCTGTGCAGGCAGATTGTTAAGAGGATCAGAAGTGAGGAGGAGTGCATAACACCACTTCTACCTCACCACACTTGAGATTATTTTCCCAGTGCTCTGCTACAATGACCGAGAGATCACAAGTGAACCCCAGGCTGACATGGAATAAGAAAAGTAAATCTCTCTTTCTCATGGTTGCCATGAAACTTGCGAAGCAGGCTTACAAGTGAGATGGTGAAGAAACAAATCACCCATCATTTGTTACATTTGGGCAAAACCAAATCTCGCCTGTCTTTAAACCAATCACATTTGGGGTTTTTTGGACTTGAAACTCAATTCACACTTCGTGTAGACTTGCAGTTGGGAGCCACAGAATGTTTGTACTGCATGGAAAGAGCCTTTTTAAAAAAACAGAAAGTTCCTTTTCAGAGCAAAACTATTATTTAATTCAATGCCCCTTCTGGAACTGGCACAGTTACACAAGTTTCTGTTTAAAGATCTCTACAGCGTAGCCATGCTTAACTTTTCCCAGCAAGACGCAAAGAAAAAGAAGATACTGAAGAAACCCTGCAGTCAGGTATAGCTTGTAGGAAGGTCAATATAGCACAACGTTCACAACCTCAAAAGTTAGTGTTTGTTACCACAAAAACCCTTATTGGGTATCTCCTTCATTTCACATCCTCTGCACACACTTCAAAGAAGCATGACAGTGATTGTGTCTGCCTATAGCTACAGTGAAGATGGTGGTATTTAGTTTCCTACAACCTAGCTAATTAGTTAGTCATAACATCATAACCCCATCCACCCTGCAGCAAGTTTAGCATGTCTGGGGACAGCACATAGTATTAAATGCTTGGAGAGAGGCTACAGAATGTCTGTGGATCAGTTTTAAAGCCTTACAAGAAATTATAACAGAATAAGACCTTAAAATGGCTACTAAAAAAAGAAATTGCCATCCACCCCATCATTACAGAACAGTGTAGAGATCCACTTCCCAAAGTAAGCAAAGTTTCTAGATTGTTTTCAAGAGTTCCTGGTAGTCAGGACTCATAAAAGGTTTCTTTTCTCTGAGGGGAAGCTTCTTTCCAGCTCTCAGCCCCCATGAACTAAACTCTTATCCAGGGCTCAAGCAAACACGTGCTCCACTGAATCCCAAAAGCCCTGGCAGAAATAAGAGAAAGCTACATGTCCTTCCAGGTAAAAGGGATTAATTGCTTCCTATACTCTCCTTACAGAAGGCACACATATCCTAAACTGGGTATTGTTCGAGGAACAACACGACCATTCTGTATGTTAACATGCCACATACACCCGGTACTCCAGGGGAAATTGGGGATGGGCATTTTTTGCTCACTCCTCAGGCTATTACACTTCTCAGCTTTATCAATTCAGAGACAGAAAAACAAAATAAGTTTTCTCTTTTATCTTTCCAAATATCAGCTCTCCACACTGTTTTCTCAGGAAGGCATTTTCTCTGGCTCTTTATGAGACACAACTGATGCATTTTTTACTCCATGCTATACTGAACACTACCATTTTTCAGGTTGTTCTCCTCCATGCAAATGACAGTACTTATTAACTGCCTCATTAGTTTAAAAAGTGGTTTCATTTCAGAGTTTCTCATCTGTACCATTCCTGTATATCTGAAAGACTAAGTTTGTTTTTAGAAGACAACTAATAAAACACCTCTGCCTTTGTTTATCTTACAAGGTTTCCTCTGGTCTGTTTCGTAGTCATTAAGGAACATACCTGATCTTCTGAACGAGGGTTGATGTTATCACTTGTATCTCTTGCGCATCCCTGATGGAAGGAAAAACAGCAATTAGTTGAGCCCATATAGGCCACACCACACGTAGCAAGAACACATTTTCACAAGAGCAGGACTTATCTACCTTTTGGGCAAGTTTGCTAAGGCTGGGAAACAAGCCATTCAAGGAAGACAGGCCAGTATGTACACAAACTCAGAGTACAGCCCGACAATTTGTTCAACAAACGCCTTTATGTGCCTTTTGTATTCACAACGTGCTGCTATGATCTACGTTACTTGAAAATTAAGCACATTTTTAGTGGTCTGCAGCTGATTTATGTAGGACAACAGCTCTGATAAAGAGACAAACTTTGCTGAAAGTTTGAACTCTTCATAGCCATCTTTGAGAGTTTTTATCCTGTGCCACATGCTAACGCAAACACAGACTGATCAACACTTGAGTAGTTTCCTTCTTTGGTCCCAGACTTAACAAATTCTCCCTACAGAGGAAACCAGGACTTCAGGCTGTAACTTCCATCTTTATTGGGAGTGCTCCCTGAAACAGCTGCCCTTCTTGAGCTTTGGTAAAAGTGATTTTGAAATAGTTTACTGAGCAACTCGTACAGTCCTGCTCCGAATCAGTACTGGCACATGCTGAGAAGGGCTGAAGCTATCCAACTAACAGACAAAGACTTCAGGCCAGCATCCTAGATTGGCAACCCTCTTTTAAACTTCATAGTTTGGACTTTCATGTTAAAAGACCTAGGAAAACAAAATCTTGTCCCATGGTGAGAGATCACCTGCCCCCGTCATCTTCAGGCCTGCCAAGTCACATTCTCAGCTCATGAGACTCACACACTTGACTCCCACATCCCTCTGCCTGCTGATACCCAGCTATTGCTGGACCTCACATGCAGGTCTTGGAGGGCTGTGGCATCTCTCTGGTGCTCCAAGGCACCCGCTGAAGGAGCTGTCTCTCCTGGTAGTGGTGTGTATATATGCCACGCGTGGTCAGAGAGCAAGAGCACGATTGTGGTGCTCCGCCAGGAACGAGAGCTGGTAACCAGAGGCCCATGCCCCGAGGAAGGCACAAGCATCAGCTGCAGCCTGTCCCTCTCTGTCACATCGTCTTGCACCCACATGACTAACACTGTGTGACCCCATACAAAGGCACACTAAGGAGAGTCACATATCAAGGGAGAGGTAAGCTGAGAGCTCCGTGTCTTATTCTAGCTTGCCCCACACTATAATGCCAACATAAAAAAAATGGATGAAGAACATGCAGGTCCCTGATGGGCAGCCATGTTAAATTGGCAGCTGGGTTCTTCTTGAAAGAAGACAGCACATAAGCTTTAAATAACCTACTCAGAAACCAAACCTCTAGGCTATTCATATCAGAGATGAATAGTTGGGCACACTCTTTGCAACACAGACTGAAAGTCTTAAAAGGGCTTTGTGAGATGGGTCAGTGCTGTCCCTTGTTGTGTTTTCAAAAATTCTGATCAAGACCTTGCAGCTTGGCTTTACAGACCGTAGCACCATCACATGTAGTAAGACAGAGAAATACACATAACCATACAATACACATAACATAACAATACAGATAACCTCTTTTAACAGGGGTCTCTATTATCCAAATACACAGGCAGCCATCTGGCAGAAACCACCCTCAGTGCTTGTACACGGTGTTCACCAGCTGTCAGAGGATCTCTTTTGAATGACTGATCAGCCAAGTAGAACATACCTACAAGCAGTTCTTCCACTTCAGATTTGTACCTTGGATATCAAATATTACTTAAGAGCCAAGTACATGCCAATGGCACAGGAAAAGCTCTGGGAAAAATTAGGCAATTTGCACTCAAAGACTGCATCAACTGGTAGTTTCCCGCCTCAAGTTGCCTGTTATCAAAACCAAATCCAACACACCTGGCCCTGGAGGAGAACATTCTTTCACGGCAACAGATGCTGCTGGAGACGTAATAGGACTCATAATGTCCCAGCTCAAAAATACACATGGAAAGTTGTAGGTGACTTAGTTGACAGAAAAAAAATGCATGCAGTGAGATTAATTTGATCAATTCCTTTAAAATTTCTTTGACTTGCAGTGGGAATGAGACACAGGAAAGAATCTGTCTTCTAAAGAAAGATAATTTCTTTTATATGGCTGTTCTGAGCTGAATATATTTGTACAGTCTTCATGTCTGGAGCACAGATGAACAACAGGAACATTAAGTTTGACCCAAACCAAATCAAATTTCATTTCAACCTGTTTTACCCACAGAGCTTCACTTGAACACTTATTCTCCAGGTAGCCTGCAACTCCCTAACTTTGTCTTGCAAGTCCACGTGCATTTTTTTTCCCAGCAAGATAATGCTTTAAATTACATTGCTGTAGAAAACATGTTAGACATTGTTCCCAACAAAGCAGGCACTGAAGAGAATGTAGGTCTTTCCAGCTGTAGCAATGACATATTAATGCTGGAAATCATAAAAAAGAACATAAATGGGTGACTCAAAAGAGACAGTTTAACCAAACCAATTTGTAACAAAGCCTAAATGTCACAGAGTCCTCAGGTCAGGGCAGTAACACACTGTACAGGAGCCCCCGACTTGGTGTCTTTACATCACACTGGCAACAATTCTAATAGGAAAGGGGTGGATATTGCTAGTGCTGGGTATGACCGGGGGATATAGTGTTTACCAGTGGAACACAGAGATCTCTAGCAGTTTGGAGTCTCAACGGAAAAAGTCTAGCACGAACCACACAATATGAGAGCAGGTAGAGCTACTAATTCAGGAAAACCTACACTCAGTGACATACAGCAAACCATATCCCTTTCCTGAGCCATGTGTAACAGAGGTCAGGAAGGACGGACAGGCCATTTACCGGTATAACATAACAAAGGGAAAGCATCACCATCAAGAGGCAGAAAATCAGAATTAGAGACTCACCCTGTGACTATGTCCACACAAGGAATGGAGGTGCAGGGACCAGACTGGGCTGGGAAGGGGTACACCACTGTCACTTAACCCCGGCTATGCTGTGTCTCTGTAAAGTCCCATTAGGCTGCTGTAAGAAAAGCACAATGCCAAACTGGAATCAGCACCTAGAAGGCGGCCAACAACACATTTGCACTCTCTGCCCTGCTGCAGTATTTATTTCTACTCTCTTTTCTGCAAGCACACACACACACACACACAAATCATTGATCTTAATGTCCGATTTTTTTACAACCACCTTTCTTCCCAAAAAAACCTGGTAAGAAAAACATCAATCGCTTTGCCGCTGTCTGTTTGAGACATTTCCTGATTCCTGGAACTGATACTTGAAACCTGGACAAAGTTTGCTTTTCTGTGGCTTAGGGCAGGATCTACCATCTCTCAGCTCCCTTATCACTTTACCCTGTGCGTGGGCGACAGGGTATGTGCTGCCAGATCTTCTTGCTGCAATGAAGCCACCAAGACTGCAAACTGGGTGGTCAGGGCATCCCCGGGAATGCGAATCTCCCTGTCAGCCTCCTGCCTGCTAACAGGCCTGAGACCAAGGTGCTGGGCTCACCCTGGAGCCTATGCCAACCCAAGGAGGGCACTCCCTAGGAGGCTCTACATGACAGGACCTTGTGAGTACGTCCAAATCTTATCTCTGGGCACCCAGACTCCGTAATTCCCAACAAACTCTGTTTTACTTCTTTCCTCTCAACTGCCCTTGCATGGTTCCCTCCTGTCTGCTCCGATATGAGATCGGACTGCCAAACGAAAAACCAGTAAAAGTATTCAGGCTGCAACTGGTTTTGTAACACGGGTGCTTCTGCCTGTAAGAGCAGACAGACAGACAGCTCTCTGCATTGCCAGTATGTCACACTAAAAAGACCTTTACCCTTTGAGAGGCAAAACTCCTCTCAGGCAGGCCCCCCTACAGGAATAAGCTATTCCTGTAGTGCCATCTTCTGGCTCGTGGTGTAGGAAGGCTGCAAACAGGGCTGATCAAAAGAAAAATATTTTTTCATCTGGTAAAAAACATTACAACAGGTTTAGACTATGGATCAATATACAGAAACACCCAAACCAGGGGAGTTCTCTCAACAGATTATGTAAAATTCACTTCCCAGTAAATTATTAGTTTTAAAATGACGAGATTTAAAAAAAATATCTTCTGGGCCGATCTGCTTTGTGTTTTGAGCCATTACAACTTGCTTTTCAGCTTTTGTTTTATTTCTCAACAAACATCAAGGCTCAAAACTCACAGTTTGCTTACAATTTTTGTGCAATCTCATGACTCTGGAAGGTAAGGCCTGAAGGTTCCCCAACACCACGTGGGGAGTAAGGAAAGCATATACATGGAATCACGGAATTGTCAGAGTTGGAAGGGACCTTCTAGAGACCATCCAGTCCCACTCCCCTGCCAAAGCAGGGTTGCCCAGAGCACATCACTCAGGATGGCATCCAGGAGGGACTTGAAGATCTCCATAAAAGGGGACTCCACACCCTCCCTGGGCAGCCTCTTCCAGGGCTCTGCCACCCTCACCCCAAAGAAGTTCTTCCTCAGATTGGAGTGGAACTTCCCATGTTCCAGCTTGTGCCCATTGCCCCTCGTCCTGTCACTGGGAACCACTGGAAAGAGTCCGGCTCCACCCTCCTTCAACCCACCCTTTAGATACTTATAAGCATTACTAAGGTCTCCCCTCAGCCTTCTCTTCTCCAGACTCTGACATCTTCATCCTTTCCCCCACTTCCAGTGGTTTTCTTTTCCTACAAGTAACACTCCATCTTTCGGAAAGCCCCTGCTTTCCACAATAACCATAAAACACCTTCTTTAGGGAAGCAGCCCTACCAAAAAAAGCAAAAAAAGAGAGATCTTCTGGAAATTAAAACCCACCGACATCAGGAGGAGGCCGTGGGGTGGTACTTTCCTCCTGTTGCCGCCAAAATGGCCGCTGAGGGGCGCTGTGAGGCCAGGCCCAGGGATGCCTTCGCGGCCCCGCCCCGCCTGGAGCAGCCCTCTGGGTCCCTCGCCGGTTCGGGGGGCGTTAGGCCCCCAAAAGCCGTCCTGCCGACCCGGAGAGGGGTGACAGCCCCTTCCTTCCCTGAGGGGGGGAAGACGGAGCCACGGCCGATCCGGGAGCGACCCAGGCCCAGCGCCATCGCACCGCCGACCCCTGAGGGCAAGACCCCCTCAGACCCGGCGGCCGCCTCGCCCTCCCTGTGGGTGCGCCTGAGCCGCCTGTGCTCCCGCTCCTCTCCCCAACCCGATTTCGAAACGGCATTAGAAGAACAATAGTAATGCAAGTGTTTCATCATAATCCTGTTATAAGCCCAGATGTATCAGAAGGGATTTATAACCGTAGGCAAGGCGGGAGCAAGGACGGCTGCAGGGGGGCCAGCCCCAAACCCTTCCACTCCCCACACGGGGCGAGGGGAGGCGCAACGCCGGCACACCTGAGGAGCTGGCCACTAAACGACCCGGAAAGAAAACAGTCTCAATAATTAATAATAATAATAGTAGTAACAACAACACGGCCAGCCTACATGAATTACGGCGCGGCGCCGTGACGGGGCGATGACCGCAGCGCCCCCGCCCCCGCCGCGGACGTTGAAGGCCGCTGCCGCCCCGCCTGCTCCGTCCCGCCGCGGCGCAAGATGGCGGCGCGGCTGCTCCGCCTGCGAGGCTTGGTGAGGGCCGCCGGCCCCCGCTCCTTCTCTGCCCAGGCCAGGTTAGCGGGGCGCAGGGCCGGCCTTGGTGGGCATCGCCGGTGCCGGGGGTTGCCTGTGCCTGGGGGGGGGCGGGCGGCAGGCGGGCGGGCACCCCTTGCACCTGGGCGCGTTAAGGGGGTGTTCTTGGGTTTGGCTTGTCCGTGTGGGGCTGGGTGTGTGGCTGCTCATGGGGTTGCACAGGCGTATATACGGCTTTATATATGCGGTGGGTGTACGTACCTATGTATATATTTCAGGGGTATGGGTGCGTGCTCTGTATATATGTGTCGGGATGCTTAGGGGCACAAGCGTATTTGTATGTATAGGCGCGTGTCTATACGTGGGCACCCGTGACCCCATCGCAGGAACCCCCTGAAGCTGCGGCCCAGGCCCGGGAGCCCCGCCCTGAGCCCCCCTGGGGCTGCGGCCCGGGAGCCCCCCTTGAGCCCCGTGGGGTTGCGGCCCGGGCCCGGGAGCCCCGCCCTGAGCCCCCCTGGGGCTGCGGCCCGGGAGCCCCCCTGAGCCCGCGGCCCAGGCCCGGCGGGGTCCGGGAGGCCGCTGAGCCCCCGGTGCCTGGCAAACCCGGGAGCCCCAGCGCATCCTCCCGTGACAGGGCCGACCTTTGCCCCACTTGCCGCCGTGGCTCCGGGGACACCGCGTCCCGTGGTGGCAGCAGGTGATGGGGCCGGGTGATGTCCTTGCCTGGTCACCCCCTGGCTTGGGGGCTGGCGAAGGGGCCCGGGGAAGGGGGATTTCGGGGAGCAGGAGCACAGGGTGGTGGTCACCACCTCTGCCGACCTTGGGAGCCGTGGCTCCGAGGGCTGTGGTTGGCCTGAAGGAGCAGCCCGTCCCGTCCCTGTGTGTCATGTGCGGGGTGTGAGCCGCAATTAGACGAAAGGGTGGTCCTGTGTAAAGTTCAGTGTCATCATCAACAGCTTTAAAAATAAGGTGGGGCTTTTGGGAGAGTCAGGGTACGTCTGTCACGAGAGGGCTGGGTTTGAGGGTACAAAAATACGGAACAAGCGAGTTGCAGTAGCCCGTTTCTTCCAAATACCACTAGAAATAGAGTCTGTGTTTCAGGGGTGTTGAATGCTTTGCAGTAGGAGGAGCGTGAGTAACTTTGTGAGGCTGTAAATAAAGACCTTCGTCTCCGTCATGGAGTAAATAAGTGAAGGCTCAGCTCTGTGGGACCTACACACAGTTACTGGGAAACTGAGGGACTGAGAGGTGAACAAAACCCTTTGAGAAAAGAACAGCAAATGTCTTTTCCATTTATTGTAGCTCAGCTCTGTATTTATAAGTCTGATACTTTGTGGCAATAAAATTAAAGCAAGTTGAAGAACCCAATGCACAGATACAAAAAGTGAATTTTCACTTCAGCAGTATGTTGCCCTTGACATTCTAAACCCATACAAAAGCTTTAAGCCCTTCTGTATTATTTATTACTTGTGTGGTTTTGACTACTGACATTTACCACTATTGCAGCTTTTATTTTTTGTTAAGCATTTTATCTTTATGTATCTTTCTGTCAGAGCTTTGGGAGGCTTAGCCTTCCTGTATGGCAAAAATACTGAAAGTTAGAAGGAATAGAAACTATTATTTTCAAGGTTAGAACTGTGCAGATACATGTGATAATGCAGGCTATAATACAGCCCTTGGGGTGTGCAAATCCATGGTGTACTCACTTTTATTTTGAGTGTATGAGTTTTTAGTGTCATGGATTTGCAATTTTGGGACTTCTTGGGGTATGTACAGAATGAACAAAACCCACAAAAAAAAAAGTTTACTTGTTTAAAAAGTTACCCCCTTGGTTTAAATTGAGCTGAATTGCATTTTGGAGGTTGTGTGGTGGGGGAAAAAGGCAGTGATGGTTTCTAGTATCTCTTATGAAGGAACTATCCTCTTCCCCATGTGTGTGTTATTACTATTATTACTGTTTTTAATTTATTTGAAGCATTAAGGACAAACCAGTCTTGCTTTACCTCCTTTCACAGCCCAGTGAAGTACAGAGTACATCAGGTCTTTGTATTTATTGTGGGTATCCTTTGAACCTAACAGTGTGCTAGGCTTGGGGTGTGAATTATGTTAAACACCATGTTTAATGTTTTTCCTCTCTTTTAAAAGCGGTGTGTAAATGGGGGTGCCTATATTCTAACAAATGCTTTCACTTGTCATTTTTTAGTCCTCTGCAAACTGAACAGCACGGCACAAAGCGCCCGGAACCATCTTCTGCTAAAAGTTTGATTGATATAGGCACTCGGAGGATCTTCTCGTCAGATCATGATATCTTCAGGGAGAGTGCCAGGAAGTTCTTTCAGGAAGAAGTGCTGCCTTTCCACGCAGAGTAAGATAGCTCATAAATGTTCTGGTTTCCCAAATTATACGCGTTTTTACCTGAAAGTGCTTTTTGGGATGTTACTCTGAATATGACAGAGTAAATAGAATACTGGTTTTCATTTACAAGCTTTCTATTTCAAATTTACCCAATTAAAACAAACCTGGCTATGAAAATCATATTTTCATATGATTTTTTCAAAGAAATTACGCATCACCAAAACTCACTGTGTTTTTGACCTCCAGTATAAGCAATCTGGCATCCTTGTCTTGGGCCTCTGAGCAGACAAACACAGTTTGCAGGGTTGCAGTGAAAGTATCCCTGGTTGTAGGTATTAACTCTTGACACTGATGTCTTGGGGTTACGATCTGGGAGAGAGTTCCCACGCTATTGTATTGCTGTTATCCCAAAAAAGCATTGACATTGTTTGTTTCTGGGTTACATTGCAGTAGACTTTGTAAATACAGTACATGTGGGATGGTAAGCTGGTTTATGTATTACCAAGAAGCTTGCACAAAATGTCTTTATGTAAATTTCCATCTTTTTCGCTTGTGTGGTGTTCTGCACAGAATAGAAGTGTCTTACTTCATTGAACTAGAGCTGGAGATTGTTTTTTTTGCCCTTGTTTTAGCTATATCTGATCCTGTTATAGTTGGGGAAAGAAAATAAATGAACGCAGAACACGTTTTTGAACAGAAAGCGTTAAGCTGCAGTAGTGTCTTAAGCAATTTTTACTTCACTTGAAAAACATTCCTGCAAAAACACTGGGGGGTAGCAAAGGGCTTATTCTTCTAGCACGCTGCTACATGAGGTTCCTGATGTTGCTCACAGCATGTATCCACAAACAGTTGAAATGGCACAATTGAGTGGGTGGGGTGTTGTGGCTGTGGGGCAGAAATGAGCAGCAGGAGGCAATGGAAACAGCTAACATCAGGGTTGTGGCCAACTATTTTTTCATCCTCAAACCATAACCTCAAAGTAGTATGCTTTTCCACTGTACAGTCATTATCTGTCCACAAAACTAGACGTTTTCCCTCATCTTTTGTTAGAATGACTTCTAGTGCAGGTTTGTGAACAGGTACTGGCTCTCCATGAGGTTACTGAAGATCCTGTTTTGCTGGCTTGCTGACCAACGACTTCCTAGAGGGACTGGAACAAGTTGGACTTGTGTTCTTGCATCACTTCAGTAACCTATGAGCCATTCTGTTCTCACACCTTTTAAGTACACCAGGGGGCTTCAGGCATAGTATATTAATTGGCTGGGCTGACATGAAGAGACAGATGTGGCATCAGTGAATGCAGTTGTGGATTACTGTGAGGAGAAGCTTTGGTGATGGGTGAAGTAGAGACTGGAATGGCCCTGAAAGTGGGGGGAACAGAAGCAAAGATGGTCACAAGCGAGATTTGTTTAAAATATCCAGTGTAGGAGCAGAAGCTCTGGGAATGAGCTTAAATGGGTAGGATAATATGCTTGATTAACTGTGGATAGTGCTGTGATTTAGCTCTGCTGCACACAGGTGTGTCAGAGGAGTGTCTCTGATATAATTTGTCTATGGCACAATGTTAAAATTGTGTTTATTTAAAAAAAGAAAAGACAAAACACCCACATTTGGGCCATTAATGGCCATCCAACTTTACATCAAGTTGGCAAACTCCATAGAGAAGTGCTAGAATAAGCAATTCCTGTGATGTTAATGTTTGCAAACTGTCAGCCTCAACTATCTACAAACTTGACATCACCTTAAACCAGTAATTTACGCTTTACATCAAGTTGGCAAACTCCATAGAGAGGCGCTAGAATAAGCGATTCCTGGGATGTTAATGTTTGCAAACTGTCAGCAGATAAGCCTCAACTATCTACAAACTTGACACTGCTTTAAAGCAGTAATTTACCAAGATACAGTATTGACTTGTAATAAGTGCACAGGGAGTGATTTTTGTATTAAAATGACTAATATATGTTAACGCTCTTATAAAGCAGTTCTCATTGGTAGGGTTGAAACCTTTCACAGAAGATGTGTTATACTCATTTTGTACATGGGGAAGAGAAAGACCTGCTTGTAATTATCCAGATGGTTGTGGCTAAATCTCCTCAATACCTGTCTGGCACTCAGACCAATAGGCAGCACTGCCTTTCATTTCAAGTCTTAAGGAGACATCAGGTTAAGTGTTGGAAGCAGGAGTTCAAACTTGTTATAGAGTTGGTGCCATTGTAATGCCAGTGGCATTTGTGGCCTTGAAGATAGACAACCTATTAATTAGTTGCACCTTCTTAGCTGCAAAATATAGTTGGCTGTGTACCCTGCGTGTCTGTTGTTGAGACTGAAAGTCTTTCTCTACGCAGTGAAACCTGCCTGCAGGTGTTCTAGCGAAGCAGCAGCTGTGACAAATAAACAGGAGCATGTGGGGGTTTTAATGTGTGACTCCCTTCTTGTGTTGATTTTGCAGGTGGGAGAAGGAGGGCCAGGTGAGCAGGGAGCTCTGGGAAAAGGCTCTATGCAGCGAAACCTGCCTGCAGGTGTTCTAGCGAAGCAGCAGCTGTGACAAATAAACAGGAGCATGTGGGGGTTTTAATGTGTGACTCCCTTCTTGTGTTGATTTTGCAGGTGGGAGAAGGAGGGCCAGGTGAGCAGGGAGCTCTGGGAAAAGGCTGGCCAGCAGGGTTTGCTGGGTGTTGCTATTGCTGAAAAACATGGAGGCATCGGAGCGGATATTCTCTCTTCAGCCGTGGTCTGGGAGGAGCAGTAAGTACTAAGTGCTTCAGGAAGAGTTTCAGTGATATTATCAAGAGATATTTTTTTTCTGTAAGATATCCTCATTATGGAATATGTTTGCTTACAGAGAATAGTGTTATCTTTCTCATGGAAAGGATAGTTTAGACACATGAAAATCCATCCCGTTCTAAGTATTCTGGATAGTTTTTTTGGTAACAGATGTCATTGTGCTCCACTGTTAGGAATTTGTGGCTGGGGGAAGCTTTTTTGCTAGGCTGATAGGTTATATACTCGTTTGGCTGTGAAAGTACATTCTGTAAATAACAGTACAAGTGCCACAAGCTCTGATTGTCTGAGACGTGTGTGTCATGGGGCTTTGTAATGGTGTAAAGCTTAGATCTCTGTAGTGCTTTTATTAACTTCATTTTCCCCACTCCTCAAGGATGTATGTTAACTGTACGGGCCCAGGATTCAGCCTTCATTCGGATATAGTCATGCCCTATATTGCAAACTATGGCTCTGAAGAACAGATTAAGCACTTTATCCCCAAAATGGTGGCAGGCAAGTGTATTGGAGCTATCGCCATGACAGAACCCGGGGCTGGCAGGTAAGCTAAGTATTAAAACAATGGTCTTAACGTTATGTGCTCCCTATTGATTTGTCAGTGAATAAAACTTATATGGTCATTTCAGTGGCTAGACAATATCCTAGATTAGGTAGGACCTCAAAAAAACTCTGTTACGTATGCGTTACTTTATTACAGCTTTGTCGTTTCCAGATATGTGCTAAGAATCCATTTCTCTATCATCCCACTGTGGGCAAATACGCTTTCTATTTGCTTTTATAGTGTGAGTTTATAGTTAACTAACCTGCTTGTCATGCGAACGTACTTCTAATATGCCATTTTCTCCTTACTACTTTTCATACCTTGGTAAAGAGGACTTGAGTTTACTATTAGCTTTTCTTATGAAATGGAATACCTTGTTTTCATTCCTCTGACTCCTTTCCAACAGAGAAATGTCCCCTCCTTGCCCGTCCTTATTGAAGGGCAGACAGTACATGTTTGGAGTAGGCACAGCTGATCTGGCCAGTTCCCAAAACCGAGAGGGACAGGTGAAGAGCAAAGCCTGTTGGTGTCACAGTTCTACGAGTGGCAGATGTTGCCTATGGCTTTTTACAGAGCCTCCTGATCAGGGCTGAGCCTGCTTAGAGGATGTGGTTTTGTCTGGCGTTTGTCATCTAAGGCATGTTGGTGTAAGGGGATGCTGACCTGTTGGTGTGTCACTGCTTGTTTTATACCACTTTTCCACAAGCAGATACGTTAAAATGGGACCTTATGTTCTTGTACAACTGCACAGATTTATCATCCCTTCCCGCAGCACTCTGGTGGTTTCTGTGTTGCGCTCTAAGCTATTCCACTGCGTTTCACTATCCTCATATGCATTTTCACTGAGTCCATGCCTGGATGGTATAAAATCTACCTTATTTTATGCTGGGTAGAATTAAAGATACAAATTGCAGCTTCTGAAATGGTTTCTTGAAGGACCTTTTGTGTTCTGTTTTAGTGACTTGCAGGGAATACGAACATATGCCAAAAAAGATGGAAGTGACTGGATTCTTAATGGGAGTAAGGTAAGTGAGCAGACAAAAATACCACTCATTGACTGTGGGAACTGCACACATTTAGACAGTGAAGAATGTACATCATTGTCACTCTTTCCCCCCACTCCTTCACTTCTGGTTTTTTGTGGGTTATGTTGTGGGGGTTTTTTTGCCCAGTTACTTTTTTAGTAGGATTTAAGATACTTCTGTCGCTCGCAATTTATGGCCAGGCTTCAGTAGGTTCTTCTTGTAGCTTTAAAATAACCCTATCAAAAGGCCTGTTTTTCCTTAAACTTGGAAGAAAAGGGGAGAAAGGGGAAGGGGAAAAAAAAAGTCCTGCGTAGTATGGACTGGACCAGGGCTGATTTATTTATTTATTTATTTAGCACTGAGGTTGAAAACCAAAATATATATACTACTACTACTGTGGAATCTTCTGTGGCCCAAGTTAAAACTTGTGTTGCCACAGTGCAAGCTGTGGAATCCTTATTCAGGAGCCTGCTGGTCATGTTAGCAGTATAAAACCCAACTGCATCAGGTGCCCTTTGTGTGTTGCCAAGCTGTTGCAAAGCTGGCAGCATTAACCTTGTCTTTCATTGCCATAATAAAAAAAGCAAGAAGGCAGAAATAGTGCTTGAATGGAAGTCTGGCTTCAGCATTAACCTTGTCTTTCATTGCCATAATAAAAAAAGCAAGAAGGCAGAAATAGTGCTTGAATAGAAGTGTGGCTTCAACAAGGCTTTTTTTTTTCTTGTTAAAGCTATGAAATGTCTTAATTTTCTTTCTCTCCCAGCTCCCCCTTTTCCTTTGTACTTGTGCTAATAACATGTTACTGGTGGAGACTTCTGGTCTTAGCTGAATTTGTGCAGACAGAGAATGTGTGCAAGCAAATATGCTCATACAGATGCTCAAAAGGGTACTTGGTTATGCTGCACAGTTGAAGCCAAGCAGGACAGATTGCGCTTTTTTTTTTTTTCTATTTTTTTTCTGGAGTTGAGATGTATCCCTTTGGCAGGTTCGTGAGTCATTCTGCAGGATTATAGTAAGCAGTTGTGACAAGAAGCCGTTCATAGTTTTGCATGTTAACGCCTTGCTAATTTAATTTCTAGGAAAGAGAACCTCTGTGTTCATTTGATACCATATTCCTTAATGATGGGACTGACATAAGAAATAGATCTGTGCATTCTTGAACTTCACATTTCTGACCCACACAATACTTCTCAAACTAATTTCTACTTTAATAGACTTTGTTCCAGAACACTTAATTTAGAAAGCTTAAAGCTTAACATTCTTCTGGATGCTTAAACCTTGCCTTTCAGTTCACCTGTGAAAGTGTCAGTGCAAATTTTCTTCCTGTTGCTTGATGATCTCTTGTAATGTCTATCCACCTAGCTTGTTGCTTTATTCAAAGTTGCATTTCTTTACAGGTATTCATCACTAACGGTTGGATGAGTGATGTAGTGATCGTGGTTGCAGTTACAAACCGGGAGGCCCGATCTCCTGCTCATGGAATCAGCCTTTTTCTGGTGGAAAATGGAACAAAAGGTTTCATCAAAGGACGCAAGCTGCACAAAATTGGCCTGAAAGCTCAAGTGAGTTCATACAACCCCTAACACATAATGCACTTGGAGGATGTCTGAAACAACTTAATTCTTGGCATTAGCTAAATAGATATAAAATGGAACTGTGGTGCTATTCTAATTCTTAGGCTTTAAAGCATAAATGATATACATGCAAAATATGTATGCAGAGCGTGCCTATGAAAGCCTGTGATGTGCAAGGAGAAGCTGAGAAAGCTTGGTGCTATTCTAATTCTTAGGCTTTAAAGCACAAATGCTATACATGCAAAGTATGTATGCAGAGTGTGCCTATGGAAGTCTGAAGCCTGTGATGTGTAAGGAGAAGCTGAGAAAGCTGGTTTTGTTCACTTTGAAGAAACCTGAAAGGACAGTATCTTATTGGTGTCTGTCGCTACCTGATGGTTGGCTGGAGAGATGGTGGAGCCAGATTCTTAGAGGAGCACAGTGAAAGGGAGAGTGGCAAGGGACACCAGTTACATTAAGGAAAATTCTAAGTAAGTGTTAAGAAAAAAAAATCCACCATAAAAGTAATCAGATACTGGAAAAGGGGCCCAGGGAGTTTGTGGAGCCTTCATCTTTGGAACTTTGGAAAGCATCTTTGGATGAGGCCCTCAGCTGCTCGCTTGGCTGGAGCTGCTTTGAGGAGGAGATAAACTAGATGACCTCTGGAGGACCCTTCCAAATGAAATGATTTCAAGTTAAAGTGTAGAATAGCATGAAAAAAATGGGACAAAAGAAGTGGGGTGAAGAGATGAGAATGTCCAGCTATAAACTGTTGTATTTAAAATCCTCTTAGGACACAGCCGAGCTGTTTTTTGAAGACGTGCGGTTGCCAGCCAGTGCCTTGCTTGGAAAAGAGAACAAGGGCTTCTATTATCTGATGGCAGAGCTCCCTCAGGTAAGAGAAACGTGAGTGTTTGCTGTCTGTAGGAAGAATATAGAGACACTTTTTGTCATTGGAAGATTATGTATCGTGGGGAGCTACCTTGGGCTCAGAATCAGGATGTCTAGGCAACATTGTGTTGACACTGCAGCTTTTTAACTGAAGTATGTGCTCCCTAGTGCTGAAAGTGCAATTCTTTCGGTGTTGGTAAAAATGTTGATATTCCATCAGCTCAAAGCCAGATCTCCTAGTCAGTAACCCAGCTATTGGAGAACCCGAGGGTAGTGTATTTAAAAGAACATACCACAGTTTTCTTATATACTTCTGGCATGGAACCACTTTGTGTAGTAAATTAAATATAGCTTGGAGGTCTACGATGCGTTTGGCATCCCCTTTAAAGATACAATCAAGCACTGCTGTTCTAGCTCTTTTACCAGTAGAAACATATTAAAGATAAAAGGAACTTTTTTATTTTTTTATGTCCATACAGCACAATAAAGAAGTTGTTTAGTTGCCAAAATACCTTGCTAGGGGAAATAACAGTTTACAACTTACTTTACGAAG
Organism: Calidris pugnax; assembly: GCF_001431845.1. Lineage (NCBI taxonomy): Eukaryota > Metazoa > Chordata > Aves > Charadriiformes > Scolopacidae > Calidris > Calidris pugnax. The sequence continues at coordinate 661,897 of NW_015091198.1, read as the reverse complement.
TTTTGGAATTATTTGGGAGGACAAAGAGGCAATGTGGTTTTTTTAGAACGTGACTGTGCTTTGTCAAAACTAGACTTTGTGTTTGCCTCATCTGGTTGGGATCATGTTTATTTAATTTTATACTGTGAGTAAATACAAAACCTGATCAAAGAAAATCTTCACTGCTTTAAAGAAATAAATGCACCCATGAACAGGTTCAATGTGCTGCATCAGATTATTTCAATGGGGCTAGAAGTAATTGTTCTGTACTTAGTTTCTCTTCTTCAGCATGTTATGAGGAAGGAAAATGCAGCCAGGATTTTTTAATAGGTTTTGTTTTTTTCTAGAGGTGTCTTGTTGAAATTGTTAAACAGAGTTGTTTAAATTGAGCAGTGAAAACCAATAATTGAAATAGAATTCTATGTGGATGTTTCAGTCAGTAAGAGATGTTTGATTGATTTGTAGCTTTTTTTTTTGAGTCACTGTGGTAGAATATTACCTTGGAAAAGACTTAAAAATGAGCTTCAGGCAGCAAGTCATTTGTCCCACTCATTAATTTCAGTAATGCAGTGTGTCTGGTTTGATACTTAGTGGGACTTCTGCCCCCCTCCCTTAATGAATAGCACTGAGCATCTGTGTCCCAATTGTGCATCTGATATGGAGAAATGTAGGACTAATTCAACTGGATTCCACAATTTTGTGTTTCAAAAGGAAAGACTGCTAATTGCTGATATGGCTCTTGCCAGTTGTGAATTCATGTTTGAAGAAACAAGGAATTATGTGAAGCAAAGAAAAGCTTTTGGGAAGACAATTGCACACTTGCAGGTGAGTTTGAACTGAGAGACTTGGATACGTATTCCAGTGTTGCTTTTGCCTTGTGTCTGTGAAATAGTGAGCAGATGACAATCACTGGGCTGTTTTCAAAGGGCTATTTGAACAGGTTTCACTGTTGGACTGTGGCTGTTTGCCTCCGTGCCCACTGTTCATTTCCCCTGAATGCCTGCAGAGGTGTTTTGTGTTCAGCTTTATGGATATTGTGATGGGATTCCTCAGCTCGCTGGGTATTTAAGTGACTGTGTGTAAAACTGTTGGGTCATTCTCTGTGAGCATACCTCACTCCTGACAGTGGTGGTTAATTGTATTTTGAGACATTCATGCCTACGCTCTTCAGCTGCAGTCATAAAACAGATGTTCCTTTCCGCAGTATTGCGATGTTACAATTTTCCCAAAAACCACATTAGTTGTTAGGGCTTGAAGCAGACCAAGCTCTTGCATGTTTGGTTTATAGGATAGAAATGACTCACATGGGTTAGAGGATGTTGGCTGACTTTTTTTTTTTTTTAAATACACTTTTGAAATAATTTGAAAAAAAAAAAAAATCCCATTTCTAGGTCTTGATACTTCCTTTGTTGAAATCAGATCTTTAGTTGTGAATAGCAGCAGAATTGAAGCCTTTAGAGGCTGGAATGCTAGCTATCTTCCAGAAAATTATGATCTTCATCTGTTTTTAAAGCTAACATTCAGAAATCCATAATTACAGATGGAATTTACTTCATAAACTTCATAAGGTACATTATTTTTGCCAAAATAATCCATTCTTGCATACCTCTTCAGTTTCCTTTTTTGTTGCTGATGGCTAGAATGTGCATATAATCAAAAATCCTTTCTAATTAGGGTTCTGCCTTGCCTAATTCATTTAGTCATGGCACAGTCCAGTGTTTGAAATCAAATCTTTTCTTTGTAATAGTAGACCGGTCCATTATATTTATTGTCAAAGGAAGCAAGAAGATTTTTTTTTTATATATATATACAATTTAGGACTGTGAAATTAGAAGAGCTCTTGCTACTGGGTGGTGTTTTTATCACCTCCCTTCCAGAATTACAAGATGATGGTTGAACGTTTGCCTGGTCTGGTTTTACATAACGATAGCGATGGATTTCGCCTCTTCTATCTGGAAACTTTTCCAACGTGACTGAACTCGGTGTCGAAAAATCTTCTGATCATCTAAAATGTCCTTTGTTTTCGCTTGTGTCTCTTTGTGTATGGATTTAACTGTGAAGAACAGAATGCACAGAAAAAGCGTTCAAGAGATGATGAAATGTTATTGATTGGGGAAATCAGTGGCTTTTCACAAAGTGAAAGGACTTTTCTCCACAAGAGGGAGCTCTGAGAGTCAGAGCACCCGAGGCCGCCTACTGCGCTCTCTAGGAATTTGTTTGCAGGCTCCTGGGTTTTTTTTTCTTTTAAGGTCGTGTTTTGAGTTGGTCTTGAAGCAAAGGGCAGTAATTATCTCTAATAAGATTGGTATAGACATAATGGTATGAGAAGGAAGCCGTGCTCTGCTGGTCAGAGCCAAACTATTTTGAAATAGTGGTTTCTATCAGAAATCCTTTTAGAAAATGCTCCATTTTCTACTTCAAATATCACTCAAAAACTGTAACGCTTCTGCTCTTTCTTTCTTCTGCCTTCCTCCATCCACTTCCAAAATAAGACTGTACAGCACAAGTTGGCAGAAATGAAAACTCAGATTTGCGTGGGCCGAGCTTTTATGGACAACTGTTTGCAGCTGCACGCAGATAAACGTCTGGACTCCTCCACAGCTTCTATGGCAAAGTACTGGTATGTGGTTAAAGTAATTTGGAAGTGTTACTTGCATGATCTTGACAGGAGTCTAATGAAAAAAAACACTGAACTGTGCAGATGTAATAAAAAGATAAAATTGCTTTCTGATTAATAACAAAATTGTTAGCTTCTAATAGGGATGACTAGCTTTAACTTTAATCATGTAGTAAACAACAACAATAGTTACATTGAGAACCAGTGTGGGTTAAACAGATCAATTTCAAAATAACAGCATGCTTTTAAAACAGGCTTCCATTAATAACAACATCAGGGCTTGGCTTTAAGTTCAAGTAACAGTGAGTCCTTCATTGGTATTAGATGAACACTTACATTTTACTGTAGCAAATTGTTGTTGGGAGTTTTGGGATGGGTTTTGTGTTTTGTTTTTAATCAGGGGTGTTGTGGTGGTGGTTTGTGTGTTTGTTTTTGTTAGTTTTTTTTTAAAAGCACAGGTTTATTTGAAGCCCATATGATACTTTTTAGTTAATGTTACTTAGCAATAGCTGTTTGGCCCAGCCAGTTTCTGAAGCTGTCTGGTTTTGGGAAGAAATAGTTGGCTGCAGTTATTGCTGTAACTGAGACTAAACAGTGTTTTCCTTTATTGGCCAGAACTCCTTCTCCCTCTCCCCGTACTTGGTGGTGTTATCTGTTAATTTAGGCTTAACCAGAGAAAACTGGATGAGTAGAAGAATCTAAGATAGTGGCAGATCAAATTGTATAGTTTTATTATGCTTGCAAAGATGGGAGGGGGGAAAAAAAAGTATATCAGATGTGAACAAATAATTTTATGTAAGATGCACAAGTTTACAGATTCTCGACTTTTAAAAATAAGTATAGAGGAAATGAGCAGAAAACACTAAGGGAATCCAGAAAGAGTATTTACAATGAAAGCATTTTGATTGAGTGCTATTCCTGGCACTGATTACCTAGAAGTACCAGGTACATACGCAGAGGCATTCGGTTTTGAGGGGGAGGAAACAACTAGTGCCAGCTCAGATATGTAGACTTTCTTACTCAACTATTTTCCCAAAGCCAGGCATCTGAAACTCCCCCACGCTCCCATCTGCTTCGTGCCACAGTTTGTTGTGGATTTCCCCTTTCCCTGATCGAGTCCTGGTGACTCCCTTCCATAAAACTATCCTAGAAAACGCTTGAATGTAGAGTTGCTTTATTCCCTAATGTTTCAGGAGACTATCTGCAGTTAATTTCAATTCAAACCTTCTGTGTAGTCAATGTCTTGAGTTAGAGCTTTGAAGGGTTTTAAAACATAGTTTGTGCATCTCTTTCCTAATATCTGATGAACAGTCTGTAGGTTTTATTTTGTGGTGATGGGTTGTGTTAAATACACCTAAATTAATATGAAAATATGTTTAGGAAAGCGTTGCAGTAACTCCTTGCTGCAGACTTAAAGTTGGTACAATAAATTGTAAGGCTTTGACTGGGTGAGGGGATGGTTTGGAGGAATGGAGAGAGGTGATTTGGAGGAGAAGACTCTTACATTCTTCCACGGGAAGCAATTGACTTGAATGATCACTTTCTTTACTTCTGTTGTGTCTCTGAAAGTTACATGTTTAGAAAGTGGATTTCTTCCTGTCTTTTAAATTTACCTTAAACTTCCAGTATAGTTAAAGTCTTATTTGGCAGTTAAATCCACATTTTGCTGTGAGCAATCCCACTTTAAAAATTAAAGTATTTTTTTAGAATTGAAAACTATGAAATCTACTGAGGAAAATAAATTATCCCCAGGTGACACTGAAAGAGCATCATGGTGTGTTGCGGGTGGGAGTGTGTGTGTGAGAGCCTGTGATGCTGTTAATTTTTGACAAGGCTGAAAGATTTCAGTAAGAAAAGAGTCTCTACCAACCTGCTTTACAAAAGAAATCTCTTGGCCTGTAAGAAAGGTAAAGAAGCTTGTCCGTTTTAAAAGCTTTCCTTTTCCATAAAGAGAACAGATCTTTAATAGATTAAATTGAACAGTATTTATTTATTACCAATCATGAAGGAAGAAAAAAGTCCCTCAGAATATAAAATATTTTAATGGCCCAGCATTTAAGATCAGCTTATATAGAGTAAAAAGGTTTTGGTTATATTTTTGTCTTGCTAACTTATCTGTACCTCTAGTAAATGTTTCACAGCATAACATCCTTCTCAAAACAAATTCTTTTTTTGGCCGTTTAAGGTGTTCTGATCTCCAAAACAGCATAGCTACACAGTGTGTGCAACTGCACGGAGGATGGGGGTACATGTGGGAGTATCCAATTGCAAAGTAAGTGTAACACTTCAGACTTGAATGATGAAAGATTTCCACCAAAGTAAAAAGAGGCACTTCCTTTATGTCTCCTTGTCAGTTGTTTTGTGTTAGTTCTGATTCACTGTTCCTTTTCTCATCGTGTTTATTGAAAGGCAATCTACTGTACAGATGTCTGCAGGAAGGCTTTGTTTTGATTCTCCAAATAACTCATAAGCTGTCAAGCAATTATTATCTGGTTTTTTTTCACAAAATAGAAGTTGCTTTTCTAGAAGAAAATGTTAACTGAAAAAAACCAGAGAAGCAATGTAAAAAAAAAAAAAAATTAAAAAAAAAAATGGGGAGATAGTTTGAATGTTTAATCTGAAATTAAATGTATACGTATGATGGAAAGAAAACATGTTGGTCAGTCTAAATCTTGTGTAATACCACAAAATAACAAATTGCCTAATCAAGAGCATGACTGGCTACATTCAGCTTTTTCACACCTTTTTAAATGGAAAAGCTATGAGATTTATATGTAGAAGGAATTTGCCATTCCGATTTTTTTTTTTTTTTTTTTGCTTGCTTTATGAATTTGGGGACACTTATGGAGGAGTTTTATGTATTTCCTTGTGTATTATCTGCTAAGATGTTTTCTTTTATATACATGCAATTTGCTACACTAAGTAGAGGTTTTTGTGCTTTTTTAATATATTTTTTTTTAAAAAGGGGGGTAATCCGATAGTAGAAATAGCAAAAACAGGACTGCTATGCAGTTGTCATAAGCAGTTGAAGTAATTTTTTTAACTGAGTAGGCTTAGCTTTTTAAAAATTCTAAATGCATTAAGAGCATGAAATGCTGCTTTAAAAATACACTCATTTAAAAAAACACAGGAAAAAGTAACTTGTGAGTGTTCTGCACCCTATCTTACGAAATAGGAAGGCTGGTGTCAGTAGAAGGCTGTAGCCAGCTGATGTGAAACCAGGTGGCACTTTTCTTTGCCTGCCAAGGTGTTTTGAGTCCCACCTAGAAGAAAAAACTGACAGCACCACCGTTAGCAAGTCCTCTTGGCAGGATCAGACAGGCCCAGGGCATTAGAGCAAATTACTGTGATAACTATCAGTTTGGTTCTGCAGGAGTTGTGGGGTTTTGTTTGGTTTTTTTCACAACAAGGAGGCACCTGGGTCTTGCAGTTCATGCAGGCTCAGGTGATGTGAGGAAAGAAGGGAACAAAAATGGTGGTGGTGGGGGTAGAAGTCTGGTTTTATTGAGCTTAATTTTATTCTGGTTTAATAAGGGGGGATAAATAGAGACTTTACAATGTAAACAAAAAGCCAGGGAGGAGTTACTGACCAAATCCCAAGTTGGGCATAGTAACCTTGAAAAGGTGAAATATTTTTGGTAGTTGAAACCTTTTTGAAAGTGTGAACCTCTTCAAAAAAAAATGAGAATATGGAGGGATCTTCAAAGATAAAATTTGGTATTTTCTCCTTTCATTCTATGTCCATTCTGAGGAGCTGTTTTTAACCTTTCCTTTTTTTGTTGTTTGTTTTTTTTTTTTTCCCTCAGAGCTTTTGTGGATGCCCGTGTTCAGCCAATCTATGGTGGTACCAATGAAATAATGAAAGAACTTATTGCTAGAGACATTGTCAGTGACAAGTAGGGCAGACGCTTACTCCTTTGGAGAGTCTCCTGGCATCCTTTTATATTAATATATGGCATAAAATCAGACATCAGAATGTAAGTAAAATGAATGTGGTGTATCATATTCTTTCAAGGAAGTGACAATATTAAAAAATGCATATGGAGAGTATCTAATATTTAATGAACTTTCAAGTTAAAGATCTTTGGATGACGCACACTAATTCTCTGGGTTCCTAAAGTTCTGGTAGCAAAAGGCAATTTTGTGTCTGGAACTTTATGGGTAGCTTGGTCCTTCAGACTTGACACCGTTATATTGAATCTAACCCTCGCTTTTGGGAGACCAATCTCTTCTCTGGGCAAGAATTAACAAGTAAACAGAAGTTACATGTTAGTATACCTCCAAGTTTTTGTTTCCCCCTTGACAAATATCACTGTGTCCAAGTAGAACTTGCCACTTGCTCACAGGGCCTGGGGGGGGAAGCCCACCACTGACTGCTATGTTTACACGTAACCCTGAATGCCTTATTTTTAATCACTTTGTTCAGAAAAAAACCAACACAATAAAGCATTTCTATGCAATCTGGTGGTTGTCTGTGTTACTTCAAAGCCTGAGGTGACCTGGGGTGCTGCCTCTGCGCCCCTGTTCACCTCAGGGCTCTGAGGGGGAGTCTGAGGGAAGGGAAGGTGATGATGCTGGTCGATATTTTCAGATATTTACAAGTTATTATCCCTAATACAAATGCTAAAATTTCTTCTCTGTTTTTATTTCTTGTTTTTTTTTTAATCATTTCTGCATGTAAGGGGTTGTATCTTCATCTCCACGCCCTGGGGAGCGGCGCCCTCCCCCCCCACTCCTTCTCCCCTCAGGGCCCCGGCTGCTCCGCGCGCCGCCCTCCCTCTCCCGCCGCGCCCCGCGGAGGCGCGCGCGCGCGGCAGGAGGGCCGTGTCCGTGCCTTTCCCCCGCCCCCCC
>NW_015091198.1:651105-654160 GCF_001431845.1 Calidris pugnax | reverse complement strand
GCGGCGGGAGCCGGCGGGCAGGGCCGCAGCGAGCCGCCGCCGCCCTCCTCCTCCTCCTCCTCCTCACCCCCTGCCACCGCGTCCCCGTGTCGCTCCCCTGGGGATTCTGGCCTCCTTCCCTCAGCGCTTCCCGCCGGCTGGCCTTGTCGCCGGGGGGGTCTGCGGGCGCGGGGTGCGTGGCGTGGGCCAGCTTGTGGGTGCTCAGTGGAGTGAGGGCTGCTCACTGAGGAGTGGGCGCTCGGTGTTGGCGCTGCCGTGCTCTTCTAGCTTTATTTTCCATATTTGGGTGGAAAACTTTAGCCTGGATTCTCATGTATAATTTTTTTTATTATTATTTTATTGTTTTTTAATCCCTGGGTTAAAACTTCCCTCTGGTAATCAAGCTGAACAGATTGCCACCGATTGCCTTCAGGTGACCCTGACCGAGTTGGCTTCCCAGACTACAGAGGCCCCCCCCCCCAGTTTTACTTGTAAAACTGAATACTTTAGATTAAAAGTAGATAGCAAAAGGTCTGGAGAGCAGCTCAGATCCAGGTGCGTCCCTTGAGATTTCCTATGTGGTCTGGAGCAAGTCTTTTAATCCACTTTGTGTGCATCAGCTCCCTGGTTGCAAAGTGCTGAAGCGTTTCCCAAAATAAAATGTAGTGGCGATGGAGGTACTTGATATCCCTCAGCGATGGGAAGCAAAGTAACCGATTTAAAAAACCAGAAACAAACCAAAACACAAAATCTGCTTTTTTGCTGAGGGGTAGAAGTTTCCTTTTTGTGCTTAATTTAATAAAAAAGAAATACTAAAAATTTCACTGGATAAAGCATAGTTATAATGCTAGTAGATGTACCACCTCAGAAAGCTAGTCTGGGTGCCTTGGGACTCTCCTTCCTTATTGGTCTGCATTCTGAAATCCTGTAAATGTTTTGGGGTGTTTAAATTCCAGTCATCTTAATTAATGCCAGAGAGCTGAATGGTTCTTGTTTAAGACCAGGTTTTATGGCCTTCTCTTCAAAGACTGAAATTCAAAAGGATAAGTGAAGGATATGGACCTTACAATGGATCTAAAAGCATTACAGATACCTATTATATATATATCGTATTATATATATATCATATGTATTAGAGACGTATGAAAACCTGCTCACAGAGGCACCTGTCATGTACTACAAAAAGTGTTTAAGTTTAGTATATATTAAAAATGGCTTCAGATGGTGCACTACAAATATATGATATAGATTGAACAGGAATTAGTTGACAGCATGGTAATAAACTTGGAAATAATATATGATTCTCTGTTCAGAAGCAGTTGTAAACAGCAGTTATGAACAGGGAAAAAACAACCCTGTTCAGAGATTTTAATGAGTCATGAATTTTATCATAAATGAATACCAATGAGTTCCACTTGAAGTATGTCCTTTTTGATGTTTTTCATGATTAAAACTGTTTGGGTGGTCTGCCTTAAATTGAGTCCTCTAACTGTTCAAAGAGAGATCCTTTTTAGGTGTGCATGTGTTTTGTTGGGTTTTGGCTGTTGTTTTTTTTTCAAAGAGGAGGAATTTATGTTTTATCTTCTAGGGAGTGCAAACCACTGGTGTTTGCAGTTTTATCTATATAGTACTGCCTGCACAGTGAGTGCTCCTGAAAGCTGAGACTCCCTTCATAATCCTGTTTGGGTTTTTTTTTTTTCCAATCTATTAATAGAACAAAATACTAAAATGCTTAAATACTCATCATGAGTAACTTGGCTGCTTTCAAACTGAAAACAAAAGCTGCCTACTGAGATTTGATTTTATTTTTTTTTTTTCTTAAAGGCTAGTCCCAGGTGATTTAAATATGGATTTACTTCCTTTTTCTTTCACACTGCTAACCAGGACATACCCAATGGGACCAGTATCTCACTTTGTGGTCGCTGCTGCAGACTGTTTTGTGAGAAAATGCAGATGACGCTGTCGAGCTGTTCTCTCTGTTCTTAGGAATTATTTCCCATCCTGGAAGTTTGTGAAAATTGGAGTGAGGGGAGGCAAAGTCTACCCAAGTGGATGCCTCTCCTCCCCAAGGCAAGGCTTGGAGAAGCTGGGGGGAGTCAGTCTGCTCCTGCACGCTCGGCTCGGCGGTGGCTCTCGCTGCTGGCAGGCACCGCTCCGGCAGTGCCGCAGTAGTGCCCGGCTGCTAGAGCACTGCTTTATTTTTGTCCAGTGATTATCAGGAAGGCTGCCCAGGAGGAGCTAGGGATTACAGGGCAAACAACACAAAAGCTGTAGGAAACCAGGTTCGGTCAGTTGTTTTGTAGGCAGATTGGGCTTGCTCCTGTAGCTGCCGTCTCTTCTGCAGGTTTTTTTTCTAAGAGGCCTTAAAGCAGCCCCTGTTAATTTGAAATACAGTATTTTTGAACATCCTTCCTGAGCTTAATTTTGGGTGTTTCACCAGATGCTTTGCTTTGGAAATGCCTTCTAGAGAAGGAATAAACATTGGAAGTTGGCTTATCTGTGACACTGTTAATCTACGAATAAACTGGTAACAGCTGTGTTAATTTGAAACGTTACTCGAATTTGAAAGCAAAAAAAAAAAAAAGAGTAGATGTAAAAATCAGGCTCAGGTGTTTGGGATGACAAAAAAGGCTCAGGTGTTTGGGATGACGAAAAAGCTCAGGTGTTTGGGATGACAAAAAAGGCTCAGGTGTTTGGGAGGACGAAAAAGCTCAGGTGTTTGGGATGACAAAAAAGGCTCAGGTGTTTGGGAGGACGAAAAAGCTCAGGTGTTTGGGATGACAAAAAAGGCTCAGGTGTTTGGGAGGACGAAAAAGCTCAGGTGTTTGGGATGACAAAAAAGGCTCAGGTGTTTGGGAGGACGAAAAAGCTCAGGTGTTTGGGATGACAAAAAAGGCTCAGGTGTTTGGGATGACGAAAAAGCTCAGGTGTTTGGGATGATGAAAGTGTATCAGTTTATAAGGAGAGAAGGCCGGCACAGAGGAGGAGGTTTACAAACCCTCATGGAAATGGAGTTCTGTTGTCATTGAAAACGAAAAGATCACAAACAAAAAACCCACTAAAAGACAAAGCAATC
>NW_015091198.1:643702-651095 GCF_001431845.1 Calidris pugnax | reverse complement strand
CCCCCCCCCCCCCCCCCCCCGAGGAAAAAATCCCCCAAAACATTGTCTGCAGTGTTGTGTAACAAAAGTGATAGTGTTATGCAAGGGGGGGAAGAGTCAGAAAGTGAAAGGACTGTAAACAAAAGCTGGGAACGGAATGCCACCCTGTGAGCAGGCAGGTTTGTGGCTGGGGTTTGTTTTGTTTTATTTTATTGATGCTGCTAATTACCAACGTGAAGACGCTAGTTTCAGGATTTAGACAAATTCCGCTGGGGTAAGGCTGGTAGAGAAGGGTATATAACACGGAAATACCCAGTAGGGACTAAGAAATAAGCGGAGGTGTCCTGGGGGAGAGGAGCAGGGGTCAGTGAGGGATTAGGGACCCGTAGCTGTGAAGGGAGCAGGGTGTGGGTGGGGGAGCGCTGGGGCTGTGGTAAACTGCAATTCCCAGCTGTATCCCACTGGGTAATTAAGGCATTAGGGGAGGATAAGCATAACTTTAAACTTGAGTTGCTGTACTGTGCATGTCTGGTACTTGTTTCTTCCCTTCCCCGGTACTTATTTTACGTCAGCTTTTCTTTTTACAATACTTTTTAGCCTTTTCAAGTGGAGTGCGTATTCAGCAGGCTGAAAGCAAACTGTTTGCCAGTTAAGTAGCGTTTCAGCTGTTCTGGTTTTGAAACCTCAAGTAGTACACAATGGAAAAAAAAAATCCTTGAAATAGTTTACCTATGACAAAAAGAAAGCTTTTTCCAGAATGAAAATACAGAGTCTTCCTGAATACCGTGTTGCAGTACTGGTCTTCCCTCCCTCTGCACGCTTTTCTCCCCCCCACCCCCCAGAAGAGAATAGCTTTGGCTCTGGAAACTCACTTCCAATAAGGGTGGAGTGAAATTATTTTTGCTGCTTTCTGCCAAAATAAAATGAAATTTATCAAAATGAAAATTGTACAACTCTTGTGGAGCCAAGTACTTGTATTAAAATTTGTTTTTAATTTTTTTTTTCAGCTGATACTTTGTTTTGCTCATATACCAATGAGTTTTTATGTGTGCGTGTGAACTTCTTGGAGAAATGCCAAGGACTGGAGACTGGGACAGTGCCAGCTTTTATAAAGTCTTTTTGATGTCACTGAAATGAGGAATATACCTGAAGTGTCTCACACGACTGTCTTCAGGGCAGAAACATTGTGTGAAGTTTGCAAGTTGCCTGGGTAAGGGGTTAATTGAGTGATTTCTCTCTTCAAAAGCATTTTATTTATATTTTAACTATATTGTAATTTAAATGTCTTCTGTCAGGAACTCCTGATTAGTTAGTGGCTTCTTGGTGCTCTTTAGTTTAATGTTTGTGGTTCAATTTGAGGGTACTTTGATTTCTTCCTCTCTCTCCCCTAAAAGAGGAAAGAAAAAGTCCCTGAAACTTGAAAGAACCCTAAAATAATTTGCTAATGGTATTCATTGCAATTTAGGGAATTTGAAACTGTACCAGAGGGGTATGTAGTATTTGAGGGAATATGATCACATTAAAACACAGTACTCTGAAAATTTTATGCTGCTAGTTTTTTGACTGGCCTCCATATAGGTATGAGATATACTTCTCCAAACTTCTTGTTTGCTTGGGCAGCAGCTCTGCTGTGTGTGGACATTTCCTGGCTTTCAGGAGTGGTGATCTATGACTGGTAAACTGCTTGGGCTAAGGAAGGTAGATGGTAAAGTTGGAACAGTTACAAACTCGTTGTTCAGTGTAGGTAGGTACCAGGCTGGCAGCGTCCTTCTGAGGGAGCTTCTTGGAGTTCCTGGGGACAGATCTAACACGGGGACTCCCTTGAGTTCATAGTATCTCCACAGAGATAGTGTGGGCTTCAGTTCTCTTCCCCTTATGTTTTAGCCACACTAAATCTCTTTGACTTACTATAGTTATTTGTCATATGCTGAGAGGGGAAGAGGCACAGCTGTCTGAATGCATACTCCTTTGGATTTAAAAATTACTGTGCCTGCTAGCTCTTAGAAGAGTGGAAAGACATGAAGCCATGAGTCAGCCAGATGCTGAGAGCATTGCCGAGTCACCAGAGCCTTTGCCATTTAGGACACCAGCTCTCAGCAGTGCATTTCCCTGCCCGCTCCTAATCACGGGGCCCTTTCTGAACAGCTGTCTGCTGGGGGGGACTTGGTGCTCAGTTCCTCTATGGTCCGAAGTTACTGGCTTGCTGGTAAAGGTTAAAATCCTGAAGATTTGAATAGTATCATTTAGGATTAGCATTAGGACCACCAAACCTGCTCTCTGTGATGCTGGGTAGGTGACGTACAGAGATGAAGACCTCATGGTTGAGGTATACATGGAGCAATGAAAGGCGAATAAAGCGTACCGAGAGCGTTAAGGCAGTAATGGAGCATGTGGCTCTTCATGTTTTTCTTTGTGTTTCGAGGGTTAAAGAAAAGTATTTGGACTGGTACTCTCGGCTCCTTAGGTTTCCACATCTCCCTTTAATGATTGCACCTTCAGCATAAAACCTGTGGTTATAAATAAGCTAAGGCTTCAGACAAGGAGTTTGCTTTTCTTAAGATCCATACATGGCAGTCTCAGAATCATTGACCCCTTATGGGATCTGTGCAGTGAAAATTGCTGAGCTAGGCAATTGCTGTGGAGATCAAAGAAACTGAAGACATTGAAAGGAGGGCAATGGAAATGCTGCTCAACTAGTACACTGGTTAAACAGAGAATTTGCTGTGAAATTAAGGTGCTGCATTCACGTTTGTTAATACTCTCTTACCGTGTCTGATTGTGTCTCTAGCTTCTTAACCAAGACCTGACAGTAGCTCATCTTTTAGGCTTCTGCAGGCCATGTTCAATTAAATCTTTCATTTGGTTTATTTAAACATTTACTAAACAAAGCTGAAAGTACAATGTAAGGCAGTGGTTCCTGCTCTGTAGGCTGTGTTATAGGTACAGTATGACATGGCAGCATAGCTGCTGACAACAACTGGTGACAGTTGACACTGCTCTTTTGATCACAAAGTTTGGGAACCCTCGTCTAAGATTCAGCAAGTTGCAGGTGGAAGGGTTTATAAAGGAAAACTTTATCTTTACACAAGTTGTTATCAAACAATATTGTGTTTGTATTGTGCAGACGGTGCCTGATGAATAAAGAAGAACTGGATACAAAAGCACAGGAAAGATATTTTTTTTTTTTAGGACACATTTAGAACCTACAGTTCCCTGTTTTTAAAGCGTTAGCCTTGATGGTTGGTTTCTAAAGTGTATTTGTGAGACTATATAATAAATTAATTAATCAAATGCTTGCTTTATAGAGATTTACATTAAAAATATTTCTCCAAATAGTGCCTCTGAGTATATTTCAGACTGTTTCATCATGTGGTAGGTGTTTTGCTTTGCTGAATTTGTAATAAGTAGCTGCATAGCTCCCATGTCAGTGATACTGTTGATGTTGACTCATTTAAGTTTTTTAAAAAAAAAAAAACTTGAACAAAAACTAACCGCAACTCAAGAAGTAGCTTATCTCCAGAGCATATTAAAATAAAGTCCAGCTGGAGTTCTGGGGTGGGAATGTGTGTCTGTGTGTGTGTGTATACATGTATGAATACTCACATGCATATTTTAAAAGGCATCCTTCCCGTCACATGGCTTATGGTCATGTTTTTCAGTTTGGGCAAGGTTAGATGACGTTCTGGAACTTTGTGAGTCTTATTTCTCAGACTGATAGCATCAGAAATGCAATGAGGTATGAACACTTACTCCCCTGAGAGGTAAAGGAACATGTTGCACATGGAACAACCTCTGAATGAAATATAGAAAAAAACAGAAAGAGTCTTCTTGTTTGACTTGGGAGGGAGTGCAGTGTATCTGTGTTCTTTAGATAATGTCCTTTTTTATGGAATCTTTGAATAATGTTGAAATGTTGAAAGAATGAAATATTTGATGGTTGTTGTATTGTACTTTGTCATGAAAATAAGAAATTTACATGGCCCATGTTATTTTCAGGTTTGCTGTAAACTACCTACCGTAGCTATAATGACACCAGCCCTCAGAGAGGCAGCAACAAAAGGTCATGGTATCCACTTGTCACCTTCTCTGTCCTCTAGAGCTATGGAGTCTGATACAGCTTTGTGCATGGAAAATTCCAGAGCAGTGGAAGAGAAGATAAAAGAGGACTCCATCGCACAGATTACTTGCTCAGTCCTGGGGTTCCCCACTGCTGAGCCCAACCTCAGGAATGATATCTTCAGTGTGCAGCATTTCGGTTCTCCACCATCCTCCAAGTGCTATCAGTCTGTCTTGTTAATGAGTACAAATTCTGCGTTTAGCAACAAAACCGGTAAGCAAACGAAAGCGGGAGAGCCCGACTGCTCCAAGATGAGAAATTCATTACATAATGGTGCTGACACATCATTTGGTCAGATTAGTCATTCAGAACCTGAGGAACAGGTCAAAGGGCAAACGTTTTCAGAGACCACATCTCCGAATTTGGCAGAAATGCAGAGACTTTTGGATTCAAATGTAACCGAATCCGGTAACGCAGAAGAAATGCAGCTTTTAAATGGTAAATGGTACAAGAAGAATGGGGTTTTGGGTAGGGCTTTGGAAGTCTGCGCTGAAACAATAAAAGGGGATTTATTACACCAGATTCTTCACGGGCCTTCAGAAGGGATTTTGAGCTGCACCCCGGAGGAGGTGTATGCTCGCTTACTCCAGTGTGTCACTAAGCAACAAATGGAAATCAGTCGCGCCAAAAGAACTCAGAAACGTTTACAAATGCTCCTGGCTAAGCACGTTATCAAACACTGTGATCAGCAGCTGAAATGCTTCGTGAAACATCAGCTACAAAGAATGAAGGTTTTCCATGAACCAACCAGATTTTTGAGCGGTAGCTCCCTCAGGTGCACTGAAGGTTGGCCAGAAAACAACGCGACTACTTTGGAGAGTAGTTCGAGTACAGACGTACAGAACGGAGTTAGCATTGCACCAGGTGAAATCCGGGGGTTTGCACTTTCTACTGGAGGGCTGCTGTCTCGCGTGGAGAAGGATCTGGACTCTGATGCAACATGTAGCAGCTCAGATGAAGATGGCGAGGAACAGACTGTAAGAACAACTGTGGAAGCGTAAGTGTTAAATTCCTGCTAAATTCATGTGCTTCATGCTTATAAATCAAGATGGAAGGGTGTAGACCTGCAGATTCCTCCTTGTGTGAGTAACCTCACTTAATAGATAGTCCTACTGAAAATGGCAGGACTACCTGTGTGAGCAAGGTTTGGCAGGGGCCAGACAGAAAGTAGGAACTCCTAATTACAGCATTTAAGGAACAGTTACTTTACTAGACTTTGGAAAGCTAGATTTTGTACTGTACTCTACCAGTTTGCATTACATTAGTGTGGTTAATTATTCAATGCTCAGATGGTGCTGTAAATCAAATAGTGATAGCAGTGCTGTAAATTATAGTTTGGGCTGGTATGAAAATAATTTTGATTTTATTCTGGAGTTATCGATAATTACTCAGTATTAGTATCTCGAAAACCACTATGATGTGATAGAGTGAAAATGATCATCTGATGCGGGTGTGAAGCCATTGTTGTATATTCAAAAAGTCTTGTTCTTTGAATTATAATTTAAAAAATGTTAATTTACTTAGTGAAGTTGTTCCACTGCTGTCAATGAAGCTAGCAGTGATGTTTTTATTGCTGCTGGTATGTTTTTCAAGACAAACCAGAGGGAAATTAATATCATTAACTAATACTGTCTTGAATTGTCAGGGATCCTGTCAGTAGACATTACTGTAGCTTTGGAAATCAGTGGTGGGTAAGAGAAACAGATAGTAAAATTGTTCCCTGATGGTGGTACAGCATCCTTTTTGGTTTGTTCTGTTTTTTAACACTACCTTGCCTCACTTTTAACACAATCTCTGCTTGTGCTCCCTGCTGTCAGGGAGTGTCTAGAAAGCATTAAGAGTGACACGGCTGTTTGAGGAAAAATAAGTATTTTAAAAAATGTATTTATTGGTAAAACATATATTTCTTGGTCTGTTTCTTGAAAAGTGTAATGTTCAGAAGAAATCAAGGAATTGGAAAAGAGCTGTGCTCTGTTACATGTTTATAGCTGCAGTTAGGGAAGCTTCAGTATAGCACGGTTCTATCAAATTGCTGCTGTGTTTCGTTAAACTCTGTAGGGTTGGAAAACAGAAGAGAAAAAGTGCAAGTGAGAAATAGTTTTTGTTTAGTTTTATGTATTATCAAAATGGTAAATACTGTACTAAAGTCCAACCAAAGCATAATGATTTGCCAGCTAGGTTAGGATCACCTTAAATAAATGAGTTTGCAGAAGAATTACTCTCCTTTCGAAATACTTTAATGAAAAAACAGCACTTTTGGCTCTTCCCAGCATAGGAGAATCTGCATTCTTCTTCTAGCTGATATGTTTGAACTTCTGAGTAATAGCTCTGCCTCTAGGATTCTTATCTTGTGATTACATGAACTGAAAAAGAAAAACTGTTGAGAAACTCTGGTTCTTGAAAGGTAGTGGGTAATGCAAAACTTGGACCAAAGTTCTGCGCAAGGGTTTTCTTTTGTCTTTGTTCCAGGGACAGTCAAGTTCCTAACTGCCTGCCCGTCCTTTACCTTTATTTCTTCTTGTGGCTTTTGAATTCCTTAAGTTAGCTTTCCACTTAAGGCTTACTCGCTTTGTTTTGCTGCACTGACAAAAAAAAAAAAAATCCAGGGAGGATTATTAAATACAAAGACACCACCTTTGGCTCAGGAAATCCCCAAGCTGCTGGTGCTGGCAGCTGAGGGAGTGTTCAGGAGAAGCACTGCTCCCTCCATGCCTGCCCTGTTGCAAGACTGTTATCTTGGCCACTGCTAAGAGGTAGGAGGCTGGGTAGATCATCTATAGTCTGACTCAGCACAGCCCTTTTTTATGTTTGGGGTTTTTTTCCCCTCCCTTTTTTAGGTTCTTACTGCTGCGCAGCAGACAAGCAGCGGTGGGGATGAGGTTAGCAATGGGCATTAGCTAAGGCCTCGCTGCATTGGCAGTGCAAGAATCACTGGTGGTTGAGCTGTGCTGCTGGGCCAGCAAGCTCAGAGTTAAAGTACTCCCTAATTTAAGCAGAAGACTCCTGTCTGTGTGCATAGGCTGAGGCGGCGCTTGAAATAACATTGCAGTGAGGACAGCCTGTCTCTTTTCTTGAATTTGTGACTTATTTTTCATAGTGAAGACATTTAGTGACCTGGAAAGACTCTTCTGTGATAATTCTTCGTAATACTTAACAGTAGATGTTATAAGGTTCTAGTAATGCAGTAATGAATGGGAAAATGTTTTGCCTATATCGCAGTACACTGGTTGCATTTAACTGGAGGGTATAATCACGCTGGTGGCTGGTGCTTGTTATGACTGCAGTGCTTTTTATCCT